>NW_009713162.1:194199-211596 GCF_000703405.1 Apaloderma vittatum | reverse complement strand
CATCAGAATAGAAGTTTCCTTCCCCAGCAGCACGGGCTCTGTCCATTTTACTTAAACCTCTTACTGATGAATTTAACAGTTATACTTGGAGGCTCAAGCCATGTTTGAGGTCTCCTGTCAGTCAGCTGTGTTCCCATTATGTCAGGCAGTAGCCAAATCTCCAGGGCTGCTTTGCAGTGGCTCTACAAGCTTGCCATTTATTCATGGCATGCTAGCAGCTAAATTATTTCTAAAAGGCAGCCCCTCATGGAACACAGTCCTTAATGATTGGAAAATAAAGTTAAGTGGCCAATACTAAAGCATTCAATTGTGTTCACTATACAGGGGACAGAAAACTCACTTCCGTGATATATTGTGATTAGTATCCTATCCTGACAAATGATTCAGCTCTGGTCAAGTAGGGGTTGAGTGGAGTGACAAGGTGTCTGCAAGTTTAAATCAGAAAGCATACAAATATGTTCAGAAAGACCAGGGTTATTTTAAACTCTCTTTTCCTAATTTACTGGGAATGTTGATAAAACGTGAATTTGGCTCCCAGGTGTGAATTGAGATCAAGTTTTTTAACACATGCTCACAAGCTTGGCTGCTGATACTTTCCACTTAAAAAGAAAAAGAAGAAAGGATTTAAGGATGCCACTCAGTTCTCATAGGCTGCTGCTCCAATGAACAAGAAAAATAAAATACAAATGAAAAAGCATATTTCTAGCTGAATAGGGCAAAATAAAATAATAAATTGCATCAGACAGTACATAAGTAACTGTCCCTTTCTATTAGGAGTAGTTGTAGGCAGACCCAGTGTTACAGAATGCTTCATTCTGCAGCTTTCCTTTAGGTGTCACATAAATTAGCTAGAAAAAACATTTAACTTTCCTCAGGAACAAGCTGTCTTTGTCACTTTTTCTTGACTTCATCTGTGAGCATTAGACTCTGCCTGAAGAGTTCTAGAAGGCCCCTCAACATCAGAAACAAGCTTCTCACTTTAAATCACAGTAACGGCAGAGCCAAACTTAACTGGCAAAATAGAACTGTCTCAACTTCAGTGTTCTTGAGGTCCACCCTATGAAATCTTGGATGAATGAAAAAGAAGAAGATTCTTCCACTCTCCCATTCCAAATAAAGACCAGGGACAAGTGACTACAGGATAGACTTTTTTTTTTTTTTTGCTTTAAAAAAACCAAATATCCATTTGTCAAAATTTAAATTATTTACAGAAATACAATAATGAAATGATTTTGGGAATACAATTTGTAGTAACTTTAGAAGATTTTCTTTTATACCATGCTCTTGCATGTCTTTGTAAGGTTGTGAGCAGAAAAAAATATATTAAGTCAGGCCTTTTATACTTGCGTATGTCTGTATAGAAACATAGGTGGAAAAAAATCATGCTCTCTGAGCATTACCTCTATAAATAACAGTGTATTGATCAAAAATATCTCAAATTGTACTTCTATGAGCTAAGAGATGATGAAATGTGTTATTTACATGGGCATATTCGAAAAAATGACCTTGAGGGAAAAGACAAAAAAACCACTTACAGCTTCTTCACTCTCCTTAAGCACCGAGTCAGAACCTGAAAGCCTACTCATTGATAATGCACATCTCGAACAGAGAAGATCTGAGTTAGAGTCTTTGATATGTGTGTGATGGAATAAACTTTGATGGCAGCCGCCCGCACCTCTGGCCAGTGCTCCACACACTAGAGCCTTTCTTCCACTTTCTTCTCTGCTTTTCCCCACCCCACAGCAGAACAGAGCGTTCAAAGCCATTACAAAGCTTAGGTTTCTCTGCAAAAACACTTATGTCATTCCATCTGCTGTGACAGATGCACCATCATCCTGGCAGTAAGTGAAATATGGCAGCTACAAACAAGGCCGGAAAGACACCAACATGAACCTTGTAACCTTCCACTGGTCCATGTGCCAGAACATCATGGCGTGCCCTTCGAGTCCCAACAAACTGCAGCACAGATTCACACCTTATAGCCTCTTAGGTTACATATTTCAAGTGTTCAGACAGAATATATTTAAGGGACATATTGAAGGTTATAGGATGATAACAGCCTATCATACAGGCACCAAGTTTTACAGTTACCCACATGTTTTAATACCACCTGTTAACATGTCGACATGTTACTGTGTGCTGATCTGCAAAAAGCAATATTGACTGAAATCTAGTGTTGGAGAATACGTTTCATCAGGATATTTCAATTTCGCTGATCGAGATTGCATTACAGGTGTAACAGGTAAAGAAATTTAAAGTGAACTGTGCATGCACGCGGGGAATAGGATTGGGAGGAACACTCCCAGTAGCTGCCTCCCTGTCAGAGTTCTGCTTGGAGGCATTAGCAGCCAAGAAATTGCCCCCTCCACCTAACCGCTCGAGTGAACATTATTAGCTCTTTTTGTGGCTGGATTTTGGATAAATAGGAACCTATCTTTAAATGCTGAGGATCTAACATATTTGAATGAAGGTCCTTTTGTGTGTGACGCTGTATATATAAGATTTACTGTTCAAAAAATTGCATGATAACTGGCATATACAGGAGTTATTTCAGCTGAAGCTGTTTTACAAGAAGCATTTTTTTCTGATTGTGTTCCATTTCAGCAGTCCATACATAATTTAAAACCAATATATTTTCAATTATTTTGAGCTCCCTAAACAAGAGAATTTTTATGGATGTTAAATATAACCAGGTAATCATTAAAATGTTGCTTGTGTTGCAATTTTGTTGCAGTTCAAAAGCAATGTTACAATTTCTTACTAGTAAATGAGACCTCTAGGGAGGAATGGTTAGAAAGAGGTTTAATCAGATTTTCCAGAAGGAAGAGAATGAAAAAATCCAACAAAATAGTCTTCAGTATTCCTACTCATTTGGAATCAAAGTCAAGCCCAGTAACCCATCCATACTAAAGTTATCCCAGCAGCAGTACATTCCTAATTTTATGAAAAATCACCTTCCAGGTGAAATTAACTGCATGGTCAGAAGTGTTTGGGCTGTGTTGTCTAAAATGTTCAAGTTTGTAGTTTGACATGACTTCATTATTACTGAATTAAATCAGAGCCTTGTAGGATGTTTTGAAACGCTTGCCGGAAGTTACTGAACTGACAGCCTAGTAGATCACATCTCGGTGACACCTTAGCGAGAAGTCAAAAGAAATCAGCTCTCTCTTCCTTGACTAATAGTTCAGTGTTCAAACTACTAGTAGGCTACAAATATGCTTGCAAAACATCTATCATCTATGAAAGATGGACAGACATGTTAAGTTTCACTGTCTTCTTGTAGGTATAACTGATTTCTCATTAAAAACCCATATTCACATTTAGCGTTCCCTGAAAGTCAAGTATTTTTTACTACAGGGGAAGGAATCATGCATCATCGATTCAGATCACCTGCTGCTCTAATTCTGAACCACTGAGTTTTCTTTTCACGGTTCCCTTTCACATTTCTTGGTGTGGAATTTTCAAAAGCACTGAAGTAGTGAGAATTCATTGGTTGTTAAAGTACTTTTGAAAATGTTTCTTTTTTTTATTCAAATGGGACTGATGCACTACAAAAAAAAGTAGAGATAAACTCTCAGTTTTCGTAGCACATTTTGAGGCTGGTAGATCTCCAACCTTGTGAAAGTGTCTTATTCATAGGAGCCTGCTGAGACCACAGAACATTATTTAAATAGGTGCAATACATCCAAGAATTTTTCCAGCTTTGGAGTCTATGCAAATTTTCTTATCTCCACTTTATGCATGGATATATCAAAACCCAGTTATGTTAAACAGGATGTCTTCAAAAGCCCAGCTGAAATAATACGTTACCTCTTGGCATTATCGGACACACAAAAAATGTGCAGCTATTTTCTTATCCACAGTAGAATGATGAACTCCAGGCTTTTGTTGTCAAACAACTTGTTACATACAACCAACACTGAAAGTAAAATACACTCTTAAGAAAAAAAAATAAAGAAATGCATGAATGCATGCTAAAATACCTCCTTGCTGTATCAGCATATTTAAGATGACAGCTTTTACCTGTTTTCTTCAGAAATCCCTAGGGAGGAATTAGGAAAACATATCTCAAGACACACAGTTCATAAAGCATAAATTACATTATATACATTCAGGGTTAAACTAAAGATAGCAGGAACAAGAAGTGGCTTCACACTTCCTGGTGGTCTAGAAATCCTACAGAGCTTATGCAAGAACTCTGCTTGTGTAAGGAGAGAGTTTTGTTATATTTTCTTCTGCTGAATGTTGGAAGAAAACCTAACGGCATCTTGATTTTGAAAAGTTATTCAAGCTGTAATTATATGTGCCAGTCAACACTATCATACAATCATAGGGCTTTGTGTCTATCCTATTGTCATGGTTTAACCTCTGCCAGGATGATCCCTTGGCTAGCTCGGTTCAGCTCTCCTGTCCGTGCTCTCCCCAGCTTCTTGTGCAACTCCTTGGCAGAGCACACGGAATTGAAAAGTCCTTGGCTTAGAATAAGCAGTTCTTCGCAACAACGAAAACATCACTGTGCTATCAACATTATTCTCACACTAAATCCACAACACAGCACTGTACCAGCTACTAGGAAGTAAACTATCTCAGTTGAAATGAGGAACCATGCTTTCTTAATGTTTGAAATCAGTTTATATTTTACAGATTTCATTAAAATAAACCATTGAAGACAAGACCAGCAATATTAAGGGAAGACAGATACGTCAGGAATACCCTTTAAACATGGAGGTGTCCATCTCTGTCACCAGAAGAAGAGGAAGAAAATGTGAGCTCCATGAGATACGATGACTGTCAGGTTGCTCAGAAGATATGAGGTAACTGTTAGCTGTCAAAAATAATTAAACTGTCAAGTTCCCATAAATTTGTTTCTTGTACCTTAAAGGAATTAGATCATAGAAGTTTATTCCATTAATTAGCTGTTGCCTTCCTGTCTTAATACTGTATCGGTAAATTCAGTGAGCATGAAATGTTCTGGTAAAGACTCCCAGCAGTGATACTTGGCATCGGGACTTGCTGATGTGAATTCAGTTTTACTATACACATTCTTTTTTAAGAATGGGTCTTATGAAATTAGTTGGAAACATGCTCTGCAGTTTCATGCTGGTTGATTTATTTATTCTTTAAAAAGCTTAACATACCGTTCTGAAAAGTAATAATTAGCATGGCAACTTCTTACTCAACAGATCTCTTCTCGGTGTGCGTTCAATCAGTTCTGCTGCCTTGCCAAAACCAAGTTTTGCTGGTCTAGTGTTCCGAGTCCCAAAACCACGCCTCCAACAAGGCAAACTAAGGCAAGATCTGCTTCACACTGCAGACAAGGGAAATCTCAATTCAGGGAATGGATGAAGAAACTGGTTAGGAGATGAAGGTAGATAAAAAAGTATTCAGAGAGAAACTGTGAGGAACGGAGAGAGAGACAGTGGTGATTCAGGACCTGGTTAAAACAGAGAGGTTTAGACATTAGAAATAGAATAACAAATCTTGATCATCTAAAGAAGAAAAAAAACAGGAGAGAAAGAAAGGAATGCTTTATCAGATTCTTCAAATATAGTGACAAAGCAAAGTGATCTGTATATATATATATATCTAGAAGAAATAAGAGAACTGCAAAGGGGAAAAAAAAAAACAACCAAACCCCTCACACAAAACTCTACAAAATACAAAAATTGTCCAAAAATTATTTTGCAAGGCCTGGCATTATTTGATAGGAAATTTAGCACTAGGATGCTACAGTGAACAATCCAATAAATATTAACATTGTTTTATGGTATAGGACAAGCTGTGATTGGCACATCCACTGACGTTCATGGAGGGCAGGGAAATGCCTGGAACAGGGGGATGCTGGGCACCATTCTGGGGGGGAGATGAAGAGAGCCTGAAAGCTATCTTCAGTATTGTAACAGACAGGAGTTCAAAATACTCATCAAATGGAATACCAAGGAGGTGAAGAAGGCCCCTCTTCAGCAGTAAACTCTAACCTTGCTGCTGAGACAGAATGCTGGAGAGACAGCTACATATGGGGAGCTGACTACAGAGCTGGCTTCTCTTCTTTCCTTTGAGGGATGCTTCCCTGTCTATGAGCGCCATTTATTTTTCATCTAGTCTCAATGACCAGAAAGTGATATCCTAAATGGGCAGAATAATTTGTTCCACTAAGACACAGTAGATTTGTTCCATAAGTATTAAGGATTATATTCCTAAATTACCTGATTTAATCTTTATTTTACCACAAAATCAGGCACCTCAATGGAAACAAGGCAGTGAATGTAAGTCTGCTGAATCTCTTAGGAAAAGTTTTTCAGGCTGAGAGCAGGACCTGAAAGGACCTGTAGAGTTACAACTGATGAAACACTACAGTATTTGTTTCTATTATCATGGAACTCCTGTATTTGATTTAATACCACTTAAGACTGTTCAATCATTATTTCAGAGTATTAGAACAACTGCTAGA
Organism: Apaloderma vittatum; assembly: GCF_000703405.1. NCBI lineage: Eukaryota > Metazoa > Chordata > Aves > Trogoniformes > Trogonidae > Apaloderma > Apaloderma vittatum. The sequence goes on along the minus strand of NW_009713162.1, from coordinate 205,145 downwards.
TACCTCTCAAATTACTGGGAAAGAAATGTCTCCCATACTTGCACAAAATTATAACGTAGATAAACATTTTTCTAAGAGCTGATACCAGAAAACATTGTGCCCTGGGTGTTAGGCACTATGTTTACACTGTTTTATGGTTTTATGTGCAATAGAAATTTAAAACCCATAGAAAAAATAAAAAAATCCCCACATCTAAAGCAACAAAGTGTTACATGACTTGGTCTTCGAAGCTCCTGTCTCAAAAGCAAGCTGGACAACAGTAGATTTTGTAAACAAGCCATGAGCCAAATACTGGTACTAACATACATGGCAAGAACTTATAATGGCAGAGCATGTTAAATGAGCTCAAAATCATTAGGTGTATGTACTGATGTGTGAATATGGAATATATCTAAAATTCATACAAAAATATTGGTGTTTTTATTCAATAACAATTAAAACAGGAAGGAATTTTGTATTATTTTTAATCAAACGCTAATAAGTCATCAGGAGATGTGTAAATGGTTACGTGTGTGTGCATACGCTCATGCTTTGTGAAACAAGCCCAAAGACTTAAATCATGTGTCTTTAAGCTTTCTGATTTGCTTTGTAATTTTTTTATAATCCATTTTCTCAGAACTAAAGCAGAAAAAAAGCAGGTAACGATAAAGAACAATGAACATAAAATAATTCATAGAATCTCTGCTTAAAGAAAACAATTCAAAACTCATTTTGAGAAATGTGGAGATGTTTCCCAAGTTTTATCCTATATGGCAAGATAATTTGATATTTAACATTCAAAGTAAACCAAACAGTGCAAACAAGCTTCCTTTAGAACTAGAGATGAAAAGTAGATAGAAGCTTATTGATTCTATGAAACTACCATTTTAGTACAAAGTTCAGCTTTAAACATCAACCAGAATGACTGCAATGTGAAAAAGGTTATTTATTTAAAACACAGTTAAGTTTATTTTTCAGGGTGATGGGAGGATGATGACAAGTTGGAGGGGAATATACGATGAATTCTGGTTTTCTCAAAAAGGAAGAAAAATGTGGGTAGAACTCCAAAGCATGAAACACATGAAAATGCCTTTTCCATAACAGTCTTTTCTTCCATTTACTTGACATATCTAGGGCAAAATTATTTGGATGTGTTCTGTTTAATAAGCAAGACCTCAAATGTTTAGTAGCTCTACCTTGAACTACTACTTCCAAACCATTTGAACAACTTTGCTTCTGAAAGGCAAGAAAGAAAATGCTACAATTTTCTAAAATTGTAAGTTTCCAAGGGGAGAAAGAAGGAGAAAGAGAAGGGAGTCAGTCTGGAATGTTTTGATTCTAGCAAGATTTTAAATTCCACTGCTACCAGCTCTACATCCAGTAGCCAGAAAACAAATCAACAAAAAACCAGAAGCTACAAGGCCCACCCAAAATATCAGTACCCAAAGTTACAGCAATGAATAAGTACAACCTATAAATTCGTCCGCTGAAAACAAGAATGACACGTAATTTAGTGTTACGAATCAGTAGGTACTTTCCATATAGGAATTATTATTTTTAATGAAATTTCCTAAGATGGTTATGTAGATATCTGGCTACAGGACCACCTGAACAGGACAGAGACATAAGCAGAAAATTTGATCATCCTTGCAGCACTTCCAGAGCCTTTTTTCTGGGCAGAGATTATACAGAGACAGAAGTGCTCCCTCTCACATAAGCAATTTCATATGGAAACACTGCAGAATGCATACAGAAAACCCAGTCATCCACAGGTTATTTTAGATTCAAACAGTGAGTTCCATGAGTTCCAAACACTAGTTCACTCTATTTTTCAATTTTAGAGCAATATATTTTTTATTTAAAAGGAAAAAGTCAATATATGCATACCTATATATACATTTATATGTATATAAATTCTGTTTTAAAAATCTTGCTCAGAGAAATGAAACAAATAGAAACACTAAACCTAATGTAACACAACTTAAGCAGTACTAAAATTCTTGTCTTTTCTGCATAAAAGTGACATAAGTGGGAGTCATTGGATACACGTGCACTTGAATAACTTGGCAGATACTTGCTCTAGGCTTAGTGTCTGACACAAAAATCCTACAGCCCTCCCTCTCAGATGTTTTTTAAGTTGAGACAAATGTTCGTGACAATAGAGTTCAGCAAAACTCAAATAACAAGGATTGGAATAGTCCTTCCTGACACAGGTCATTGTTTCACAGATTTCATGGGCCACACTTTTCTGATAGATGGCTAGCAAAGCCTGCATTTCAATATATTTAGATAGAGAGGTTTTTTCAGTTCATGCTGCGCTCTTTGTAGGTCTGTACACAGCAGAACACAGTAACTTTAATTCAATTGCTTTCCTTTTGCCTTTTGTGGTTTATTGCTTCATTTGAGTGAATGGTGCAGAAACCAAGCATCCAGAAAAAACTTCATTCTGTAAAGTTTACCCCCAAATTATGTCACAGACTAATCATTAAACATCATAAATTATAGCCATTACTGTAGAAAATTTTGCTTTTTCCAGGGATCATCCACTCCAGCAAAGAAGGCTACGAACCAAGGGCAGACAGAGAAAAAGGATGCCCTAGTAAAATACTTCGACGATAGGTACATAAAATATGTGAAAATATATTGTAACCAGCATATATGAAAATCTTCAACAACATCTCACCAGGTATTTTTGCTTATGAAGTGAAAGAAATAAAAGTTCATCTGCTAAGTAATAACCTATTATTCATGAAATATACGCATATTTTGTCTGATTAAAGTGGACTATTTTTTGAGATAAAAAGAGAAAAATTTGAATGAGCCACAGAAGACATTTTGAACCATAAGAAATAAAACACATGTGGCCAGTAATGAGATTGAGCTGTAACCAGTTCTATAACATTATTGCTGGACTTTCCTGAGAGACTACAGTGCTTACACTGCTTACCATTAACAACACTAGAAGAAAAACTTCTGCTAAAAATCAGGTAATTAAAAAGAGAAGTTGCATGCAGGGAATAAAACCACTCTTTTTCATTTTAGATGCACAATTGCCAGCCCAGAAAGACTTTTTCCTGCCCATACACCTGAATTACCTCTGCAAATTTTCTGCAGAGTTAGAACACATCTGACCACATGACTAATCCTGCAGCACCCACAGTATGCCAGACAGCTGACGATGCCCCAGGACACACACAAGTTCTATGTTCACATTTTAAGCAGACACCTCTATGGCCTGGCAAGGACAGAATGTTTTCCATGAAAGTTTCTTCAAATCCTAGTAGCTCTTTTTGGGTTTTGGACAAACCTAAGTCCTAATTTGGCAAGGGGTGGGGGGAAGAAGAAGGCAGGAATAGAATCTGTTCAAGTAAGATACTGCATGTTTTGAAATTAAAACTAATATTTTTAGTTATGAGTTATTCAGGGTTTGCGTTCATTTTTGAATAAATCAGTTTTCTGATTAAGGTCTTCTCCACTCAAAGAAACAGGTTCAAATAACTGAATGTTCAGCATCTCTTTACTGCTTTTTTTTTTTTTTTTACTTTTCATTCAGGCACCTAACTTCAATGATTAGATGCAAATGGGCAGCCACATGTGATGAAGAACAATCTGTAACTGAAAATTCTGCTTACGGCATCTTAAAAATTAATTTGACCAAATTCTGAACCGAGTGCATGCACAGATCTTCGAGTCCAAAACCAAGTACTGCTTTAATCCATGCTGTGCTACAATTGTACCTCTCTGCCTGGGTGACTGCTTCATTTCGAAAGGCTGGTGCTCCCATGTCTCTAGGTCTGCCGATATTATCTTTTCTCACTCAAAGCAGTACCTGTGCACAAGCTCGCCAACTGCTCAGAATAACCTTCTCTTGCCCAAACAAGGCGTATAATTTGTAGTTCATCAAGTATTACAAACCTGCTCTACCCCGTTCCAGACAGAATGGAATGATCTCGCGGTTTGGATGACTTGCATTCAAGGGCTTAACCACTCCTAGATACTGACAATAAATTTTGGCGAGTCAGTTAGCTTCTTCCATCAGTTCTTCCTTCACTGAAAACTGATAAATGCTGCTCTAACTTGCAAACATATATATTTAAAAAAAAAAAATGCTGTTCTAAAACGTGAAGTGCTGTGGACTGTGGAAGAAAAGAAGTCATAAAAATCCCTTGGATAAATTGGATTTTATCACTTAATTTTTTTTCTGTTTGGGACCCATAAAAAACATATACAAGCAAAATTGAAGAATCTTATCCTTTGCAGTCAAGCAGAGATGTACATTGCTGTTCACCTGACAGCGGTGCTACCACGTCATGCGCTCTCAACAACAATAACCATTAAACAGTCATTGCTCTTATTGCCTAAATGCCAGCAGAAGCATTACCGTGCTCTCCTTTGATCTGACAATGTATCACCTGCAGGTATCATCATATGTCTCAAAACAAATCTCAAAGACAAGTTGAGGGTTATGAATCATTCTTATAACTAGATAAAATACTGTCCTGAATATATCTAACAGATACAATCTACAATATTAAGGTGTGTGTAGTCTGACGGACTGGTTTGCTTCAAAATAAAATGTAATTCCAAATTACAAAATGTATTAATTTTCAAGAACCTTGTTATTTTAAAATATCACTATTTTCAATTATTTAAAAAAAATTTCATGAATGGGAAAGGGATTCTCAAAAGCGACCCATTAACATCTCTCCTAGATCATAATATTCAAACGCATTTTAAACAGAATGTAATCAAAATATAAGCATCTTGTGTGGAAAGCCAATTATTGATTACAAGTAGGCAAGTTATACTACTGTTGTTCAAGAGAATTTCTGAAATACAACCTGTCATCCATTATGTCAGAAACATCCACACTTCCATATTCTGTGTAAAGGCTGACAAAAGGACTGCTTTATCTTTATCAGATTGCAGTAAATCCAGGGGAGCACATAATAGCGGTCTTATTTTGTGAAGAGACATGCAATAGCATGGTCTTGGATATTAACAAATCCTGTCTACCAGCCCTTGACCTTGCATAAATAATCCAATTCCATTTTTGTCAAACAGTAAACACCAGGTGGAGATGAAACCGATGTTCATCAAGAAAGGATCAATGAGGATGAAAGTGTTCCCTTTATTTATTATTAGATACTAACTTGAATTAAAACACCATTAGAATATGTCTCAATGTTTAAAAAGCAACAATTTGCCATTTTTTCTCCATAGTGTGAAAAGGTTGCAGGATGAAAGTTTCTTTTAGTCAAAAAGCACATTTTCAGCAGAAGTTAATTGCTTTGCTAATCTGTCTTTGTTAAGCTGTGCTCTAAGTTACTGCTATCAAAAGTATAGTTCACTTCTATGTAAACGCTTGAACTGTGAATCTATGTTTAGGCTCGGTTTAAAAGATTTGCACCAAGTTCTTCAAATCCATACAAAAACTAATACACCCAGCTTCTATTACCATTTGAACATTCAGAAGATATTAACATTTGAGCTCTTCACATGAAGCTAAATAGTTCTTTGTGGAGACCTGTGTAGTTAGAGTGACGCAGAATTTCTTCAGATTCACCCCTCAGTCCATTGATCTGAAAATGTATTTCTGTTAAGGTGCTCAGCTCACTTCCTCCTCTTAGGAGTGTGAGGAAATATTTTATAGGAGCAGATCTAAGAGTTCTTCATCCCACAGTACTTACAAGTTTCCATCTGCTTTAGAAGAGCATGAAGTAGTTTTTTGTACTAATATTTACACACAGTAATTTTAGTTCAAGTGATAAAACTGTCACAAAAAGCATATGTGATAGACTAAAAAAAGATCAGTCAAGAAATGCTGGAGTTACTGCTGCGGCCATTTGCTATTTGTACTGAAGCAAGATTAAAAAAAGGGGAGAGAGATCATTGTCATTTAGTTATTCAAGTCTTGCAGTTTCGCTGCCACAATTCATTTCCTTAATTACACTGAAAATCATTTGCCCTGAGTGGTAACAGATTTATTTTATTTTTTTTTCAGATGATAATAAATGTAAAAAGCCTTTGGGGCCAGATGAATTATTTAACATATGTTTTCCTTCACTAGTACTGGAGACCACTTGTGGAAATTCCATAAATATAGGAAATCATTACGATAAGAACTTAGGGAAGTCAAGTTAGTAAAGCATCTGCTCTGCTGTCCCCTCTCTTTTTTTTAATAAAAAATTCTTCATCCCTGTTAAATAAACCTATCCCACAAAATTAAAATGGCACAGCAAATCCAGTACAGTTTATGGTAAGTACCAGTCACCTCATTTTTCTTGCTAATCTCCAAGGACTGTCATGTTGTACTTAACTTACAACCTAACCCTACTCCCCAAAAGCCACACATTTTGAAGCTTATGAACATTTGGTTGTGCCTTTAGTGAAAGCAGCAAAAAAAAGGTGCTTAATTTGCAAGTGTCGTGAGGTTCACATTGTCACTTTGCTTCACTTTCTTAATATTCTTAGTCTTGCACATGCTCATTCTACTGTACTAATTATATCAACAACACTCAAAAATAGCTGTGCAAATGTGCCTATGGAAGCAGAGAAAAGTAAAACTGGCAGGATATCAGCAAACCCATAGAAAATAAATAATACAGTGCATTTTTATGTTCTCTCACAGTAGCTGGACACAAACAGATTAATCCATTTTCACAAAAATCTCAAAATCTGGTTTTAGAGCTCTGAAAAGCCACTCCAATTTCCAGAAATCCTCTCTTGTCCCCACTCCCCCAGAAGAGCAATGGCCAATGAGCTGGATTATCATAAATTCAGCAATCAAATTTGCACAGCTCTGGAGATGCAAGTAAAATGAGCATTGTATCTTCATTTCCTTTGTGGCACTTCATCAACCTCCTCCTCGGCTGATGGTTGAAGTCAATAAAATCCTATTAACACTAAGATCTTGTATTAAGTTTGACAGTTTACAAATTGCAGGAGTTTTCATTTCAAATATAAGCAGCTTGAGATACTCTGGAGTTTCACTGTATAAAATTGTTAAAGTTTGAATAAAGTTGATAAAATAATTTGAGTGTATTTTTTCCTCTCCTTTTAAAGAATGCAGCAGAGGCAATTCAAATAACAAAAACCCTCACCTTCTATAAGCCTTCCTGAGAGATTCACATTAGTCTAACCAAAGAGATCAGAAGAATTATAACAGATCTATATTTAGAGTAAAACATTCACCTGATCTCTCTAAGGACTTGATAGAACTGCTGTTTGAAAAAACCACAATCCTTCCTATGGACTCCATGAGCTTTGTATCAGGCTCTGTTGCTCGCTATAATCACAAGTAACCACTCCTGCAAAATGAGCGATGCATCCTAAGAGAAAAAGTCTTAAAGCAGCTGAACCTTTAAATAAGCAAGTAAATAGAGATACCAGCAGCAGGGATGGAGTTGGCACCTGCAGAAACAGCAATCAAGGGTATGGCTGACCAGCTGGTAAATAAATTAGGAATTATGCCAGAACAAACCAAGGGACAAATCTAAAGCCATTCCTGCAACTGGGCAAATTGCCATAATTTCTGCATTTATCCACCTGGTGATTTAAATTCCTGTTAAGTATTATTTAAAGAAAACAAACACCAGTCCCAGCTGGCGCTATTCTTCCAGTATTAACTTTCTTCATCAAAGAGTTTTCTCTCAGAGAGCAACATAGTAGCATTTAAGAAAGATATAGAAATCTTTCCTAAATAAGGTGAATGAAACATGAAAAACATTCACCAAAGCAGGTGAATGAAACATGAAGAGAAGGGAGATGGGAAAGAAGAACCAAATTTGCTCAGTTTCAGGATGGTAATCAAGAATGTGCAATATACAAATCTCGGCGATTGCCTAACTAGCCTACAGAGGGGAGGGAGGCAGAAAGAAAGTGAAAATGGGAGCTATGGAAAAGTTGCTATTAGGATGAACAGCAAACAGAGTTTAACACAGCCTTAGGTTGAATTCTGATATTCTTTACAAAGCTTCACCAAGCCTACAGTACCAGTTCTGAACAGGTCTGATATATCCTTTATTTCTAGTAGAAGATAGTGCAGAATTTTATTTTTTTTGAATAAGGACATTCACAAATATTCACTACCCCACTCTTCAGTGTCATCATTACTTCACTTCAGGTTCAGATTCAGGGAAGATCCTCATTCTTAGATTCAATTCCTAATTGTTTTTACTCTTACTCTTCTGCTTAATGGAGGAGAGCTGTTCAAATAGGTTTTTTCCCTCTTATAACATACACTACCCTTTTCAGTATACAATCTCAAAACCTGTCAATACTTTAGTACTCACTGGACACCTGAAGGACATGGATTCTTCTAATCATGAGTTAGTTTACTCAATCAGGATAGCACCACTCAAACATAGGATCCAACTGGAAAATAATTACAGGTTTTGTATCAACATCTGCTTCAATATCAAAAATTCTGAACATCACAGATTTTGTGGCTATACATAGATTCCACAGATCGCCACCCTTACTGCATGAGGCAGTCTTGGACTGTTCACAGACGGAGTGGGAGGCTTTATTTTGAAGCAAACATTGCCTCTAGTAAGGATGTTTGCACACAGCAACAACTTGCCAGTGTTTAAAGGCCAGAAGCATTTCTAACACCCACTTACAAACATTCAAATATATCTTTTTTTGCTTAGATACTGTACTTTATGACAGAGAACTTTTCCAGCTTCAAGTGGTTATGTCCTGATACGATACCAGGTAAATCATAGTTAGCCCTCTATCCATCACACTGACTATATACATATTCTCAGCACCAGCAGTGCATCAGGTATCCATGGACACTGCCCGGACATCTGATGCTGCCTACTCTCCTTTTGCTGTCCTTGAGTTCAGGGTACAAGGAGAAAGTGGCAAATTCTGTGAATTCAGCATCGCAGTTAATTTATTGGCACTATCACTTTGCTGTTTTAAGTGGTTAGAAGTACAACCTTGCAGGCTTAAATTTCCCCCTAAACAGCAGATCAAAAAGATGCCCTTCTACAGTGCTTAGGAAAAATAATCTGCTTGTGCAGGTAGAACTGAACAACAGAAGTATTTCCTACATTTACTTGTAATGGATGACCCATCTAAATTGCCAATTAAAGCTTACAGTAGGCCAAGTGAAACCTTAATACTGCCAAATGGATTGGATTGTAAAAATAAAAAAAAGCATAAACTCAGGAAAAGAAAAACATCTGAAAGCCGTTCTTCACAAAACACTGGATAACATTTGTACTATGTCATATCAAACCTTTGCATTCAAACCTACATGTTCAACACGTAAGATCTGAGCCACATTACTTTAGGCACAGTGCATTTTTGAGCAACTGGTGCATACTGGGAATAGATTACATTAAGTGCTCAAAACTCTGAAGAAAGGAACAGATCTTAATAATGTTCCTCAACCAAAACTGAAATAATCCTATGCTGTCAAGTCAGCAGTGAAATATAAATACAGCTCATAGGACTAACCTTCTGTCTGCCTTTTTGTATATTGTTATGAGTGATACATTTTTAGCTTTATATCAGAAGGCAACTTCTCAACATGCTTTGGTATTTTACTGCTGTGCTGACTAACAAAATACAGCATATGACCCCTTTTATTTTCTGGTTCACCAGTTTTATGTTCTTATTTACTTGCCGTACATCTTAAATCTCATGGTACGCAGTGTAGGCAGCTCAGACCATGCTGTATTTAACAGATATTGGCTAACAGCAGCTTTGACTTCATAAAAGCCTATTTTCAATAAACTGCCTGTATCTTCTTTTTCATGCATAGCATAACAGTTAAACAAAGGAAAGCAAAGAAGATATATTTACAAACTCTTCTGTGCTTTCCCACCTGGGGAAACACCCCATTGTGCCCTTGCAAACATTTATTTTGTACACTCTGCTAGAACAGGCGTGGACTTTGTTTCCTTCCTGCAAATCTTCACAATGCAATGGCCTCACGTAGAGGGCCAGATGCTCAGCTAGCACAAAATGACAGCAGTCCACTGATCTTCACATCTGACCCTGCATGCATCTACTTGCATTCCTAAATTCTACCAAGGACACGCTCCGTTATTCCAACAACCTACTTTTGCTCAGCCTGTGATTTCGAATGATGCTGGGAAGCCCTCACTGCACTACTGCTTTGCGGTAAATGACAGATATGAATCTTTTCAGTTTGCCACTATCATAACTTGGATGATTTTGCTTCACCTACCAGAATAACTGATTTTGTATAATAATCAACATCAACTGCTAGACTTTTTAGTGTTTAGCAGTGTCGATCTGTGAGCTGCTGACAATATACTTTTAACTTACCAAAGAGGTAAGAGAGTCATGCTTCAAATGGAAAAGAACAGTATCTAATAACTTTTTTTGTTCTACCACTGAAGTAGTTAACTAACATCTTGCAGATGCCCCAGGATATCCTCAAAATGAGTTGAGACCAAACCGCATTTCTTGCCATAAGTCATTTGGACCTGGCAGCAACAACTCACAGATGGAACGAAACTTCCAATCAGAAAAATTCGCTACCTGTAGACAAGAAACGGTAACTTTAAAAGCATTTAATAAAAAAAGAAAGAGTATGAAATAAAAGCTATGAGTGCACTTCAAAATTATGTTGGTTGTTTTTTAAGTTGAAGACTTTATTTGTTCGTCATAGTTAAGCTTTTCTTAATCTATGCGACATAATTTATTACTATTTAAGAGAAAAGTCTATATTCAAATAAGCCTTTGACAAGGGTTCGAACATACTAGATTCATGTGGAACAACCTCCTCTATGTAATAAAAATATGTATGTTTTACAAATATAGGCCTTTAAAAGAGAAGTACTGTGCAAGGTAACAGAAAAGTATTTCGGTATATGTCTGCTTGCCTTCATTTCTTAGTTGTTTTTTTTTCTCCACCAACACATCTCCCTCCTAAACCAATAGAACTCATTTTTTAAGTCTTTGACTTCCTTCGCCCCTTGTGC
>NW_009713162.1:181994-194168 GCF_000703405.1 Apaloderma vittatum | reverse complement strand
AGCAGGAACACTGTCAAACACCTGGTGCTTTGCTGTTCCTGAGTAGTCCAATTATCACTTGGATTGCACCAAAATTAGGTTCTTTTTACAAATGGCTCAGCTGCCCTCTCTTGAGATTATTTTCATGCTCAAACAGTGGCTTTCAAACAAGGGGGGGGTGTATGAAGTATCTAAAAGCAAATTTCATCTGCCTCTCTCTTTTCATCTTTCCTAGGCTTACAACTACACAGAGTAACTCTACCTGGGAAATAAGGGCAAACAGGAGCAAAGGTGTGAGAAGCCAAAACACAAAGGAGACACAAAGCCATCATTACAGAAAATAAGACAACAGGAAAGCTCTCACACAAAAAAAATCTATTTTGGCTTCTAGTCACTATAGCATGATCAGGCCACGAGGAACTTTTATAAGCACGGAATTATTTTTAAATATGTTTTCTCCACTTAAAACCAAAACAAAACCTACTTTATGTAGAATCAGCAAACAAGCAAACACTAAGTAGAACTCAAATCATATTTGTGAACAGAACGTGCAGAAGACAAACGCAAATAAATGCAGTCTTAGGTTACCCGTAACACTTTTTTTTTATGCAAGTCTCAACAGATAAGCAAGAGCAGTTTAGCGCTTAAATTGGATAAAATGGTGAGGCATCTAGTTTAATAAAGTGTTTATGTTCTTGAGCAAAACATTACACTACAGCTGTGGTCAGGCTAAATTGAATTCTTTAAAAGAATAATGGAGGAGATCTGGTCACAGTACTGAGAAAAATGATTTCATAATAAACCAAAGTACAGAGAATGTGTTTGAGATAATGTTAGGAATCAGTAAACTCGTGTTTCTTCCTTTAAGAAATAAAAATTTGCTATTACACCAACCTGACGCTTTTAGTCTTCTTTATGAATTAAGTTGTCCTCTCTTTAGAAGATCGTCTGATAAAACTCACCTCAAACCATTGAGCAGCCATAACATTTTCTTGTAAAAACCTTGTCTTTTCAATCTGAAAAGACTTGAGCCTAATTAGAGTAATAAACAAAATAAGACAGGCACAGGGACAGTTGCCTTAATTTCCTCTAAAACAACAAAGATAACCAGCTGTGACGATTATGGGGTCACTAGAGTTACAGAACCTGCCAATCTAAATATCAAGATTTAAAAAAAAAACAAAACCCAAACCCAAACCCCCAAGAAACTTACCGACCAAACCCCAGTGAACCGATAAGAAGTCTGCTTTTAGGTATTTGATATAATAGTTTTCAGTATTGTTTTGGGACAGGCTACATAAATCCTATCTTGGAGTCACAATCAAAACCTTTATCTAGACTATGAATATAATTACAGAGTACAACTCCACCCTCAGAAGCTTTTTAATTTCAAACCATTACTAAAAAATTTGAGGCTACTATTACAGAACATTCAAACGCTTATTTCAAGCTTTGTCCTTAATCATTCACCTTTGGTTTTAGTTTTTCTTATCAACAGCTATTTTCCAACACCAACCGGTGTTAAAAAGGCAGCTCTTGTTATAAAAGAACATCTCTGCTTTCAACCCCTATTCCCATATGTTTACACTATCTGTTCAAAGACCTATTAGATCTAAACTCTTTGATATACAGCTGGCTACTTCTGCACAGCTTTTTGTTAACCAAAATCTAAACCCAGCAGGGAAAAGGACATATCAATTCTTTTATCATATGTTTTCAGTATCAATTTACTATGAACAAGCATGTTCTCTGCTTTGTTTTCCACCAATCCAGTACATCACAAGAAGGATAAGTGAAGATGACTAGAATTCAGCACTTTACTAATAAATTATTTAAATGATCTTTTCATGAGTAATGAACAGTTCATTTTTTAATGAGGATTCCAGTGAGATGTTCTGAACATACATCTTCGATACCAGTACCTATTTCTTCTGAAGAACACCACTCCTGAAGTGAACAGCAGTCTGTTGGGACCTGTTTGTACACAGGTAACTTCTAGAATCGGATCTTCCTTATGCCAAATACGAAAAATTAAGAACAAAAAGCAAGCTTCAGATTTCGCTACAATTTATACAAGGAAAGAAAGGCACATTAAGCCAGGAATTGGTAAATAAATATTCAGCAAACCCTCATTCATTCCTTGAATGAAGAGATAGCTTCTCTTCCAAAACCAAAGAATTCATGAATTTTGGTGCTACTATGCTTTTCTACAAAACCCCAGAGACAGTCTAGAACAACAATATACTACTACATAAAACCCACAAAAAAACACCCAAAACCAAACCATGACCAAAGAAAAAAAATATCCAATCACCAAACCACACACACACACACTAAACTCTCATTCCAAAGTTTTATTTCAAAATGAAAAAGCTGTCAATTCAAAGGCAAAAACAGACTAAGGATCTATACAGAGTTGAGAAACAGGTCTTAACTATACATACATACATGATATTAACCGCTCAACAACCAGTCACTGACAGCGTTAAAATCAAAGCCAAACAATGACCAAAATATCTCTTCAGAGTATTAAAATAAATTAAAAAAATTAACAAGGAATTCAAATTTTCTATTTTTTTTTAATAAGGTGCAGTTCTGAAAGTGTACAGAGCACTGAGTGTAAATTACTCATCTTGCTAACAGTCCCTAAACCGCACACACAAAACAGCATTTAAACCCTGTATTATTTGTGCAGGAAAGGGGTCCTCACACATATCTCTCTACCTCAGCTCCGAATTTTAATTGAGTGGAGTTCTGCAAACTAACTAAATGATGCATGAATGCGTATAGATTCAAAGTTCAATTTCTTCAATCAAAAATCCAGAAGGCCCTGCCAAAGTAGGCCTAGGGGAAGAAAAAAAAAAAACGGCACCAGCATCTGCTAATATTAAACTCAGACTTTGCCACTCCAAACAGAATTACAAAACCTCATCTAATGACAGAATAATTAGGCATACATAAAGCAATCATTGGCACATTGTCAGAAATAGAGTCTTTAGAAAAAAATAAAAAAAAAAGATACAAATATCAGCACTTTCACTAGCATTCACTAAGCCTCTAGCTTTTGCTTCCCCTGACTAACTCCAATCAATGAGTCAATTGCAGCAGGTCGAAAGCAACTGTGATAAAACGCCACCTTAAGAAGCAACTGCCTTCCTAGGTCTTACCAAATGAGTCATAAAACTATTCATCAATACCACACCTTGTGTAGCACAGCACGGTGATGAGGTAAGCTCAGGGAGTTCTCTGATCAGAAAAGCTTACTTTGTTATTCCATTTGCAGGCTATAAATCATCATTTCTTACATTCGGTACCGCCATTAAGTAAGGAATGAAAGCCTCCACTATCATTAGTTGACAGCTAACAAGGCATTAACATTTTCATTAACAGTGTTGACAAATTCAAATCGATTATAAAAGCTCATTTGCATCATACCCCAAAAAATTTAAAGTAGAGTGGAAAAGCCTGACATCTTGATTATATGCTTTATCTTACATTTTTGGTTTTCTTCTTGGGTACAGATGCAAAGTATACATCACATCTAGTTGGGTTCTAGAGCCCTTAGATTTTTAGCTTGCAACTGCTGTATTATACTTATGGCCAGCAGCTATGTGATGCTCCCGCATCAACTTTCTTTAATAAATAATAACCAGTCATAGAAGATTGTATGTATAAAGAAAATGCCAAAAACTTCAGCATTTTTTAACCTGAGAAATTGAGAAAATAAGGGGGAGAACATAGAAAAAGATTACATTATTGTGCTCAGATAACAACATTCAGAAATAAAAAAAAAACTATAGTCGTTTCAAAATGTACAAATTCCTTTTCATTCCATCTTGAAGTAGCCCTTACAGAGCCATTAAATCACCTCTGACAGAAATTATTATTCTCCATTACCATTATCAAACTTCATATTATGTAGAAATCATACACAAAAAGCATATAATGAGGAACGCTGAAAGTGCAGAGATAAATGTTCTTATGCACACAAAAGCCCATTATATGCAAGGGCCTCTGAATGCATTGAGTCTGTGAGAGACCCTAGTCTGAGCCCTCGTTTCACCTGCACTGGACCAGAGACTTTCCACACTTTGTCTCCTGACTTTTCGAATGGATAGTACGTTTTCACAGAGCTAGGAAGCCGCTGTCCTGGGTCAGCTCGAAAAAAGGCTCAACAGCAATCCAAAATGAAAGCCTGCAATATAGACCAGAGACCTGTGAAGTTTTCTTTCTGAGTTCCACTAAAATACCTGGTATTGCTTTTAAATTTCATTCAAAATCCTTCACCCAGATTAAGCGCTGCTACAGAGGAAAGTCATTCCATAATTAAATAACAGCCTCTAAAAGGGACTGATTAAATCGTGTTTCTAAATTCCAGATCTGGTACAAAAATACAGGTAATCTCGTTTCCTTTTTGCCAAACCACTTTTGACATGACAGCAAGCAAGCAATTCTGAGAAACTGATTCGTGTGAATGTTTATTCAGGAAGAGTATTAGGCATTTTCAAATCTATAGATACTTCACCAGCAAAACAAATAGCACTTACTGTGGTCATTGGGGAAAATTCATTTTTCGATTATAGTGTTTGGTTTTAGCAAGGGACACATGCATTTTGCAATACAATCTTTTAATTCTAAGAAACAGGAACCTCTTATAGTCACAAAGAAAATAAGATAAAAAAATTATTCTAGAATTGGCCCCTGGAAGATTGTGGTGAGGCAGCTTTACTGTAAGTTGTGGTGCTGCAGAAATGATCCCGAGACCTGCATCATTATCGACTAAAAATTCTAGGCTGCCCAAGTTCAGCACAAACTGTATTGTCCAAATAAGTGCGCTCTGCACTGCCTCCAGCAGCTGCTTTCATTTTTCTCTCCAGAAGAACACACAAGCAAGGAATCAGCAGTGCATTTCCCTTCTCCCATCCCCATGTGTATTCATCAGGTTCAGAGGCAGAAACAAAACCCAAATCACAGCATTTAGCACTGAAGAGAATGAATACTTTCCCATATCTGACTTGCCATAAAACAAAAGTATCTAACAAAAATGCAAGAGCCACACATTCAACCAGTTATGGAAATACAGATCTCCCACCATCAGCAGATTTACAGCAATCTGAGACAAATAACATAATTTGTTAAATAGACTTCACAATCTGGGAATTCTTTTTTTTTGTACACAAACACTGTGGGAAAGCTGGTACTTATACCTGTTCCAGAGGCATGAAATTGCCTGAGGTACAGTCAGCCTCTGCACATGCTCCATGGTCAGATTTACTTAGGTTCTAATCAATATGTTCCATGCATCTTGTCTGTATTGGAGCTCTTCTTATTATATGCTCAATTGATTCCCTGAACAACAGCGAGCTGTGAAAGGCTCTACTCCCATGGATAAAGCAGATGTTGTTCTGACCTCCACCCACTGGCTCAGATACCTACTCTTCTGTCTGCCTTCCATAAAGAAAAACATCCTAACGCCATACATTTTGCCCTTGAAAAGCAGATATTATATTAATTATACAAAAGTTCTTAACTTCCCCCTTATTTTAATTTAAAAAGCTAGACACCCACACAAACACCCACTATGAAGATCAGTGTAAACTGCTTATTCCTAAGAGTTTTGGAGAAATATCCTCTATTTTGAAAAATTTGAAAGATTTGAAAGCTTGCATGCCAAATTCCAGAAGGTAATACTAAGACAAAGCAAAGTTAGTTTTCTGAATTTACAGTAAACTACAAATTAGCACAGAAGTGCCACCATATTACGAATGTCATGGAATGATAATAACCTAGGAAAGCCTTCATTAGCTGAATTAATCTTTCAAATTATGTCAGCATGAAAAGTAGAAACAAAACCCATCACATATTAAATGAAAATTAAAAAAAATCTTTCTTGGAATAACAAGGAAATCTGATTTTAAAAAAACAGAAAAAAAATCAAGCAGGAGGTATAAAAAGATCCTAAGGATAGCAGTGATAAAGGAAATGAAGGTATAAAGGGAGGTTTGTGAGCTGAAAGGATGGGATATTGCTTTTGAGAATATCTGATATAAGGAAGGCAAAAGTTGAGATGTTGATATCTCAAACATTTGTTGTATTTAGAAGGCTATTTAACAGGTTAACTGGAGCACTGCAAAAGCTGAGGGGGAGACATAAACCACTAAGATCTCCCAATATACACATACAAAGTGGAACAGCTTTTAAGCACACTACTGTGAAACAAAACCAACAATGCCTGTTTCTGTACTATGAGGGTTACTACTAGCATTTTTGAGTGACAGGCAAAACAGATCTGAAAGGAAAAAAGAAGTTTCTAGGGTTACAATACACAAGAACAAGTTACATGCAATTTCTCAGCCCTATTGGTACCATGGAATTTAGTAAAATCCCTACAAAGCTGGATAAAATTTCATTACCTTAAAGAATTTGTGATCTCTTTTCACCAAGACAGCATCTCCCGGTCAAAATGGTGCCAGCTCAATGCTCAGGGCCCACAGCAACCTCCCCAACCCAGCTGCCGATGTAACCAGAGCAAACAACCCCAGAGATGAAAAGCACTCACCACTTAACTTTAATAGGACACCTGTGAACCTAAGGACTTCACAAACTCAGCTGTTATAATTAGGAAAGCACTTAGCACAATTCTTTACCAGAGCAGGGTTTAATTCCTGACAGATTTGTCTTACCATGCCTGAGGAATTTAGAGTATTAGGTGGTTGCTGTGCTAAAACCAAACCGAGGCTTTTGGTTAGTGGCCTTTCTGGGATGATGAATATGACCCAGGAACTATAATTCCATTTACTTACGATTAAGTTTTAAGCTTATTTGTAGTGAAGGCAATGGAACTGTGTAAATACGCATTTCAGATCCTTTTTTCTTGTTAAAAATCATTTGATAAAGACAAAATGAGAAAAAAAAATACTGAGACACTTCATCCTTAATACAGTACATTCCTTTCTCATGTGTTTTGATCTGTCTTCTGTCAGATCCCACTGTGTCTCACCCTCGCAACTTCTAGAGTACAGAGTATCTCACACAAAGAATCAGAGCACTTTCTCTTGGTGTCTCTGCAAGGGACGAGTGCACCTGTGAAGGTTCTGACCCTTGATACTAGTACCCTGGAGGGACAGTAGAAGAGTAGCAGCTGCAAACTTCAAAGCTCAGTGCCTGAAGAATTTCCTACAGACTAACCCACACAGCTTCTAGAATATTTCTTGTAGCAAAGTGTCATGGTTTAACTCTAGATGGCAACTAAGCACCGCACAGCTGCTCGCTGGCTCTCCCCCAGCAGGATGGGGGGAAGGGAGTTGGAAGCGTAAAAGTGAGAAAACTCATGGACTGAGGTAAGAATAATTTAATAATTGAAATTTTATTAGTAGTAATAGTAATAAATTGTAATGAAAAGGAAAATAAGAAAAAAGAGAGAAAACCCAAGAAATAAAACCCCATATTAGCTACCAAGAAGAAAATTAACACTATCCTAGCCAAAATCAGCACAAATATACTAAATACAATACATCTAACTTAAAATTGTTAGTAGAAATAAAGCATATAAGTTACCAGAATGTTATCAAGTTTCTTTCAGACATATCTCATCTGGCTTATTATCATAATTGTTAAAAAAGCCATAGCACAGCAAGACTTCAGCGAGGCATGAGGTCTTTATTTCATCACCGAACTCTGTCTTTGCTTTTAAGGAAGAGGGTTAGTCACAGGGGGATTATCATGTAATGAACAGCGTGAGGATGATTAACAGACACAAAGACTCTGGGGAAAGCACCAAAGATTAAAGAGATCCAGATAACTGTAGCAAGCTGATGGCAAGTAGTCCATGGCATATATATCTGTAATATTTTGTAAATGGGAAATCATTCTTCTCATAACTTAAGTGTAAATCAATCTGTTAAACTAGACCACTAAGGATGTGTCAAAACGCACAGCAAAAGCAGTTACTCCCATATTTATGAATTATCTTCTAACCAATTCCTTCCTTCTAGTCCAGGCCCTGGCTACTTCTTAGGGTTTATTGCTTCATCTTCCACACTTCTAAACTACCAGCAGTTCTCCCACTCTTCCTAGAGAATACTCTGGCAAGGCTTAGCGAACAAGGTTTGAAAATAGTATCAGACACGACTTATACGTTGCTTTCTATGCACACAGTATAGAACAAGAAGTTTTAACAGCCCCTTGAACCCAGTTTTCTCTGGTTGGTTGTTGGATTTACTTTTTTGAGGTGGGAGGGGGTTGCTCTGGTGGGTTGTTTTTTTGTTTTGTTTTTCCCTCTTCTGATTAATACAGATGCAAGTGATCAAAAACATCTAAGGAAGGAAGATATTTCACATATTTTTCCTTTCTCTTGTTTTTATTAAACCAAAGTTTGTTTGGTCTTTAGCAAATATCAATACTCCAAATATTTTTTTGGGGAAAAACACGTTTATATCTTTGTAGCAACATTAAATGAGGCAAGAAAAGTGACAAACATCACGTTGGGCAGTATAATTAATACCTATCACTTCTGCAAAATCTTCAGCTCTACATTTTTTTTCTGTTTTTCTTTCTCTAATCACCCACTGAAGAGAATAAGATCATCTACACCTACACCTGCAGAGGGAACAATGAGATTATAGATGTTCTCTTTCAAATTTAATAAGGAGTAACATGTATGTTCCAGAGATTTTGTTACCTATAAACACAAGAATTTCTTAAATTAAGACAAGACTATTTTTCATGTCCTGATACAGCCCACTTGAATGAATCACAGAGCAGCTTACTAGCACTGAAAAATGTCAGGACTGACAAGTAATTGCAGCAGTTTGTTTCATTTTATTTTGCTAATAATACAATAGCTACTACTGTAGTGATCCAGAAAAAAAAACTATGAAAAAAATCTAAATATTACATTAGCCAGAGAAAGATTTACCCACTTATATTGTACCGTTTGCCTCCTTTCAATTTCTAGTGAGGCACCTTGGTCCTAAAATAACATTTCCTGTTCCATTGGCTTTGTAGTGCTAGACTCTTGTACAAGTGGGAGGAGAAGAAAATGAAATACAGACTACCAGACAAAGCAGAATAAACATACATTTTTAATAGTAGGTCTGGAAGTATTAAAAAATGAAATTACTTCTGCATAGTTATTGTGAACCACCTTAATTTATAAACAAAAAATCTAAAGTTTCACTTTAAAATTTACTGAAAAATTATATTCTAATAGCACAATATGTGCTAAAATCCTGATAGGACACTAGTTCCAAACTGACTCAATGGGTCTTTGCTAATGTCTAACTGCATATGGACTTCCTGATCTAACAAGGCTTGCGCAAAAGATTTAGAAGCTGATACTCTGGTTCAAAATGTACAGAGGAAAAGAAGAGAAGCATCTTCCTCTCCAGCTTCATTGTAAATAGGTATGTACGTGGAGGGTTTCAATTTAAAGCCCAGAATTTTCCTTTCTGCCAATCAGATTGTCCCTGAGATTTCCTTGATTTATTGATGTTTAGCTGATACAGGGCTATGCTTGGAATTTATGTGGAAAACACTGCTAATAACACAGCAATGTTGCTGACCTTTCTTGGTCCCCACCCCACCGCGAGAGACCTGGGGCTGCACAAGAGGTTGAGAGAGGACCCAGCTGGGACAGCTGCCCCCAACTGACCAAAGGGATATTCCAGACCGTATGACATCACGCTCAACATATAAACTAGAGGGAAGAAGGAGAAAGGGGAAGACTTTCAGAATGATGGTGTTTGTCTTCCCAAATAACGGTTACAGGCAAAAGAGCCCAGCTTTCCTAGAGCTGGCTGAACACCTGCCTGCTGGAGGAAAACAGCAAATGAATTCCTTGTTTTGCCTTGCTTACGTGTGCAGCTTTTACTTTACCTGTTAAACTGCCTGTATCTCAACCCATGAATTTACTCACTTTCACTTTTCCCATTCTCTCCCTCATTACACCAGAGGGGAGTGAGTGAGCAGCTGTGTGGGGCTTAGTTGCCAGCTGGGGTTAAACCACAACTGTTCTCTGGATTTGAAATGGCATTAACTGATGGGTGTCCATTGATTTTTATTGTTTTTTATTCCGTCTGGGAGTCAAGAAGGGGAAATATTCCTTTACAGATCAAACGGAGAAGGAACTCCCAGATAATTACTTACTACTCTCTTGTCGAGTGTTGTCATTGTCCTGCCAACAAAGCAAGAAGAGAAGCAACGCTGAACTGGCATTATATGATAAAATAAGTAAGATAATAATTGATAAAGAGGGATGTATCCTTGAGCTTTGTTACAAGATTTGGGGATCCAGGGACTTTACTTCAAACCTTTAGTCATTTTTGAAAAGAAGTCAGTATATGCTCAATTATCAGGAAATTAGTCGTGAAAATCAGAATTCTTTGCTGTTCAGACTTTGTAATTTAAAGGATGCGCTAAGTAAAAGAGACATAATACATTATTTAATGTAACTGAGGAAGGGAAAAATACAATTTTCATTCTTCCATCTAATAAGACTGCTCTTTCAAGCTCTGGGGATGTTGTCTAAGCCAAACGTAGTGGTTTCCTTGACAATTCTAGGTAAGAATAGATAGCCTTAAAAGAAATGAATAAAATAAGAGGGTATGAATAAGCAGCATTTACTAAATTGAGGGTTAAGGAAATTATAAGAGATCCCAGAAGAAGGCTTGACACTGAAGATATAATATTAGAATGAAGAATAAAATGAAGGTTAATCTTGATAATGAAGGACTTGAACCCAGAGAAAATGTCATTATCAACATGTTAACATGTGCAGAGTTGGGGTGAGAATTGGGTGGCTTGAGACAGCCAATGATATATGTAGTTTTTTATCTGCTGCTCAGTAGGGCTAATGTAACAGTGCTAGCAGTGAGGGGCTGCTTGAGAAGGAGCACCTGTGCGAGTACAGCAGTCGACTCCAAGCGAAACAGGGCAGGAGAGTTCAACATCAACAAACAGCTCCCTTGTAGTACCCCAGGAAATAAGATGCATATTAAAGCAGTGATAATTTACAGATTTTATTTTGACAACAATAACAGATGCCTTAAAAATCCTTTTGAAGGGAAAGTTCTTTCACCTTCCCTTGAACTGTACTTAAATTCACGGAATGATCTCAAATCTGGCAGTAAGAAAACTCAGTAGTTTTCTAGGGTTTTTTTCTGAAGCCTTCTGCTAGAATGAGTGTATCCTTGCTACTGCTTCATGACATTAGAGCAAGGACACACAGCATGGATCACTTAAAAAATTGGAGTTCATTAATATCTGTCTCATAGACCCCTACACAACATTTTTTGTTCACATTTATAAAAATATTCCCTAGAACACAGACACAGAAAAATAAATTAATACTAGCAGCATGTTTTACTTCTTAACATGAGACTTATACAATACTGCACAATGTCAACTCTGAGCCACAGGAATAAAGTCAAGGCCAAAAATTCCTTTAAAACGTACACTTATAAGGCATCTTTCAGCTTATATGAGTGGATATTCACATTATGTAGAATGTTGCAGAGGAAAAGGCATTTCCTAAAGCAGCAATAATTGGTGGGTTATGGTTTTATTTTGTTTGTTTAGTCTTTAATTTTAAAGATTCCTTTAAGCCATCCAAAATTGAAATGTTAGCCCTTATGGCTGAACCATCAATTTTTGAATTTTATCTTTCTTGTTACTCTAATGCATTTTGCTATATCATCATTAGTAATTTTTTTTTTAAATCACACACTTTGATATTTCTGTTAGAGCAGATAGGTTTGAGTATTTTTCTGCACTATATTATTTGACTTTCCTTTCAGAAATACATGAAGTATACATATTTTCTCAGCAATGTTGATAACATATGATAGACAATATTTGGGCTTGGGGAATGGGAGGAAAGGAGGAGAACAGCAAAAAAAATTCCTTATATTAAAAAAGTCTGTAGAGCTCAGCAGGTATAAGGAAATATTCCTCAAACTGTAAGTGAAAATAATTTGTTATTTACGTGTGTGACGAAAGAGAAAGTCATCATGGGTTACTCTTGTTCAGATTAATGATAGGAAACAACTTTTTACACTGACCAGTCAGCTATCAATAACTCCTTTACAAGATGTTACTTATCCAGGTAATTTTGAGCTTGAGCAATGTCTCCACATGACTATCCACAGCTCTTCAACAAATAGCTGAAGTTTTCAGCAGCTGACGATTATTGATTTA
>NW_009713162.1:594-181963 GCF_000703405.1 Apaloderma vittatum | reverse complement strand
CTGATTATGTTTTAATTGTATTGTTCCCAAAAAAAAAAAAAAAAAAACCTACAAAAAATAAATCAATGCAGTTGTGCAGTTAAGATTCCAGCACACTGGAAACAGTGAGCAAGTGTAATGACTTTCACTTTACCAGCCATTCCACAGGGAAATCTTCACAACTGTTGGATAAAAGTTTCCTGCTACATAATACTTGTTTACAGCAGTTCTCAATACACAGGAAATCCACCTCATGTACTATAACAAGTATCCCTTCTGTGCTCCATTTAGGAAAAAGTCTAGAATGTCCTGGGGGTCAGAAGATCATCGTTTTATTCATCCTCATGAATGGTTTTAAGTTGATGATGTTTAATGAGATCTACATCATTCCGATAACTTTCAAGCTGTGACTCAGCAAGACTTCACCAATTCAGCCTTTCTAAAAATACTTTTACCTTCCTTCTGTGACTACTTCATGACACATAAATTAAAGCTTCATTGAGCTAACTGGATCCTTGTAGCTCTTATTTTTTTGCAGATGCACTATTTTGAAAATAAACCATGAAGCTTCATCTCTGAACATGAAAGCAAACGTTCATTCTGTTTATCTGCTCAAGATAATGCAAAACTACCATTCGATGGAAGGTAGAAGTTCTTTACTTTCTGGTGCTCCAATCCAGATATTCTTGTTTGGTTATGTCAATTTTTGTTAACTAGTCTAAACAGGCAAGCCCATGCAGAAAACAAAGACATGTAAATGTAAGTGCTGCTGAACTTTACATTTTTATTTCTCCACAGTTTTGTATTTATATCCAATGTCTTTTAGGATATGACTTCAAGGTTCATTTTGCAGACCAGGTACATCCCCAAAGCTGCCTGGATAGGAGTCAGCTCTGACCCAGAAGCTGTGGAAGTTATGTTAGCACAATACTCAGAGATTCTGGATCTGCCTGAAACAACAAAGGAAACCCATGTAGTCAACTGCCAGAGAGAATGACAGCTCTAAGACAGATTGAACTCGTTACAGGGAGTCATCTGAAATAAAATTCACACTCATCATCTTCTCTCCCTTTGTTTTCTAACATAGGCAGAACCACATAATTCTCTGTGGCGTGTGATACAGACAAAACACATACTTGATTGTACAGCCTCTCTCTATAGAGATGGAAATGAAAATCATAACCAGACTTAAAGAAGCCTGGTATCTGCTCTATATGGGCTCTAATACCTGATAGTGCTCAATCCACTGTATTTTATTAAAAGATATTTAAAGCAAGATTGTATTACTAAACACAACTTGGCGGTCTAGTGAAAAATTTATAGGGTTTTGTATTTTGACCTGTCATGCAAGATGCTAGGCTGGATGACTGTAATAATCACTCATGTGTCTCAATCTTAAACTTTTGAATTATGCCTTTCGGATGACTGTATTTTAACAGTAAACATTTCTCAAACTGCCCAGAACACTCACATGAGGCCCTCAATTTTCATAACTTTGCAATCAGTTTGGCGTATACTTTCTGTTCTCCAGACAAAACTACTGGAGACCCTAACCACCAAGAGGAAAAAAAAAAAGTCCAGTTTTCTGTAAATTCAGGTAATTGAATCACGCATCTTTCTTTACCATTGGGACTTTACAGTAATGGTATGTCCATTTCAACAAACTAAAACCAGTTCAAGGTGATCCAAACTTGTAGGCAGAGCTACCTTTCAAGAAATGGAACAGAAAATTCGGTATTTCAGTGGTGTCTCAGCTCTCTGCATCTCCACAGGAGTAAGGAAAAGTTAACAAAAACTTTTTCATGTCCTGATTTTTTTTCTGAATAGCTGTATATAGAAGTGTTAGGTCTCTAACCTTCTTCTGAAGAGACCACTCAGCATGAATAGCATGAGAACACTTAGAGTACCATTACTCTGAAATTTTTCATATGTTATCCTGAAATACTCCAGATGTTATGCACAACAGTATAGCTTAGGAGCAAGAATATTTGCTGAATAAGTAAAAGTGTAATATTCAATAATCAGGAGATCATATTCAATAAGAAACAACTTCCCATAAAATTTGGAATTCACTTTAGTCACTGTAAAAACTGAAAAACAACTCTCACTTCTGCAAGTTGAGAATTTGGTTTATTTTGATATAAGGATGTTTAATGGCACACTTCCGAGTAAGAATGTGCCAATTTTAGGAAAGCAATAGAAGATTTCTGAGCTAAACCTTGTTGAACTAATAGTTTTCCAATCAGAGTGTTTTAGAAGCATGATAGAAATAGCCATTTCACTACTTTTCTGAATAGAACAAATCAGGTTAATAGACAATGCATGACATACGAATATAAAGTCCATAATTCGATGGTATTCTGTTAAGCTCCATTGCAAAGTATACTCCTTGGCATATTTGCAGGAAATTTTCATACTCTCATTCTATGCTTACCAGTTCCTCATAAGTGTTTAAGTAAGCCTTTAGCTGTCCAAAACCTTTGTTCATTGAACCTTGCTCCTGCAAAGTATTTAAAACATACAGTGAAATTATCTAGTGAAACAGTTGGGGTTTCTTATCCTATTTTTATTCAGTAGATGACTGTATTCCTAAAGCTTGGATTGTATTGATTCCCAAAAGCTGTTCATATGTGAAGGCAGTAAAGTAATAATAATTCTTAGAATACATGGCTTGCACAGGCAACAGTGAAAGTTTTGTCAGCTTTGCCGTCCTTGAGCAGGGCTTTTACCACAATTTTCAAACCCCGTGAAATAGTACAATAACACTTCTAAAAGATTTCAAACCTCAGTATTCCAACTATTATGCAAATTAAAAATTATATATATAAATCTTAAAAACTGTTTTTATGTTCTTTTAATTCTGACCACTTAATCGGACCTAGTAAAACGCAGTTAACCTTACAAGGTGACATTCTTTAAATCTGCATCATTGAATCCCACTCATCTTTTTATTTTCCTTTATAACCTACAGAAAGGCTCTATTTTATTAAGTCGCTTTTTGAAGAGTCTTCTTTGTACAAATACTGCTGTGCTAGCTACAGTCTCATCAATTTGAGAGCCGTTCTTCAGACACTTCAAATGTTTGTAGTGCAAACCATCTCTTCTCTACCTACCAGATGACTTAAAGCCTGAACATATTGCTAAAAGTCTGGCTAACCTGAGTCCTACAAGTAAGTTTTGTATTTATGCCTGAATGCTCACATGGAAGGAACAAAGTCCAATATTCTCTATACACTTTGACATATTTCCTTGTTGCATCACTGCATAAGAAGGTGTCTGTCAAAATATTCAGTTATTGGAAGTTTCTGAAAGTTGATTTTCTTGTGGTCCAGTGTATCATGGCAAACCAGATACACACGGTTTTACTACAGTGCACAACATCACTTTGCCTGTTTCAATATTAGTTCTCAAAAGCTCTCACTCACATTTTCAACTTATATGGTTAGAAATATCTGACATGAGTATTCAGAAATTTGATGAAAGTAGTTTAAATAATCATAATATATAATATTTTCAGTTGCATTAAAATACACCACAGACGCCGTCTTTTCAGTCTTGTTCCAAATCTGCTAATGGATTTTTTTGACAAATCTTAAAATAGAGGAGTTTATTTTTGGCTATTAACACACTAGAATCATCAAATTCATTCCCATGAATGCAACATATTGGAATAAAATAATGTAACCTCTATTTTGGAGTTTTGAAACTTAAACTGACAGGAATACACCAGTAGCAGCTTGCTAGAGCTCCATAAGAAAAGACATAAGCAAACCAAAGAATATCCTCTTTATGAGGCACTCTTCAAGACAAGGAGGCAGATATTACATGTTCCTGTGCTCCAGGCAATCATTTTTTCTGTCAATATAGCAGATCTAACATGAGGAACCAAGACACAGACTCCTGCTGACACTTGAATGATTGGTGACACAAGCTTTAACCGAAAGTGCGTACCAACTCAGCCTGTTTATTGAAATCTTCATAATAATAAAGCATTGAAACATTCAACCACAGCAACCAGAAGTCTTCTTTTGCAAGAGGAATGATAGAGCTATATTTTGCCAGATTAAATCTCCACTCTGGAATGATTAATGAATCCAGAAAGCCTAACAAAAACTAATTCTAGGGGGCAATACTACCAAAAATTTCATTTAAAAAGCAGAAGTAAAACGAAATACTCCTGAGGCTCTGAGACACAACTCATTTTGGGTGGGTTTCAGCTCAGAATGCTTGCAGATTACCAGTTTGAGAGGTTTCTTATTGACTGTGCCATGCCTAGGTTCAACCGAGAGAGAATTGATCAGGAAGTCTAGAAATAAATTAGCAGTGGCTTAGGGTCTGTGAGCAAAACGAGAGAGTCTGATTTACAGCATAGGTACATCTATTTACCACGGTTTTGAAAAACCCAGGGAGAAGACAGCCCAAGAAAACACTAGCAGTTTGGGATCTTAATACTGACAAAAAATCTTCAAAGAGCAGTGCCACTTTCTGTATCCTTTCCAGATCCCCCAAATTAGACACTGATTATTTACAAAGCACACAAAGGAGGCCTTTAAAAATATAAAAATCCTCTAAAATGACCTGAGCAAGGGTCACCACTCCCAAAAGTACATCTGATTTTTCTAACTGTGTCGGGTGTTCCGGTAAAAAATATTTCCTCTTGTCCTGTCAAAGACCTTGAGATCAAAGCATCAAAAGAAAAATACCACTGGAATGTTTCAGTTCATCGCAGTATACGAGGACTCCAGCTCCAATATCTATTTAGGTGGCAAGAGGGGGCTGGGGGTGCTGTTCATTTTAGCCTTCACTCCAACCTTTTTCTCTGTTAGGTGTTATGTGAAAACAGTGCTCTTTCAATGTTTATCGTGCTGGTTTGTATTGTGTTAGTTACAGAAAGTGCTTCTATACAACATACTCTCAAGGGTTATGTGTGTTCCCGGACTGTAAGTTTGCCCACAGCAAGCACTTTAGGCAAGTGATGATGAAAAGGTGAAGGAAAAACAGGAAGGCTTGAAGGTATGAAAATAACACAGTCCTTGAGGAACAGGTGAGTCACAGGCTGAGGTTCACAGGAATTTTAAACACAAAGCAAAACCAGAGAATTACAAGGATTGAGCTTTAAAGGTATTTTTCAAGTACATAAGGAACAACATGCTGACAAAGGGAAGAATAATGCTTCTGAAGGACAGCAAGAGATATTTACTGCTTTAAGATAAATATATTTTAAAATTATTTTTAAGGAAAATGTGCAATAAATACAGGGTAACAGCATTTACTCAATTTTAGATTATGTGAACACCAAGAGTTCCAAGACCTTTTATGCTTGTCAATGCCCAAACTACAGACATACTTTCGTTAGACATATATACACACACACATATATATATATGTGTGTGTGTGTGTATGTAGATGTACCTTTGGACACCAGGTAACTTACCAGAAGTGGGATCCAGCAGTACCCCAGAGGAAGCCAGATGACTAAAAATCTGCTATGGTCATCTGCATACAAATGCATTAATAAACCCTGTGTTCAGAAAAGAAGTAGAACCTGAAAAATTATGATATGCTTTCAAAACTGTGGAAAGGAATTTCTTTTTTTACAGGCTAAGAACCTATAGAAGTGAACATGTACTTCTGTACTTAGTAGCTCATACAACAGATCTCTTAGATCAAATTCCTTAGTTCTCCTCAGTTTGAGAAATGCCATAACAGAAGTAGATCAGAACAGATAATTGTAAAACTTTAAACATTCACTTCATTGGTGTTCCTGTATTTATTTCCTAGAAAATCTCTAGTGAACAGATATGGGAATAATATGTTCAGATATAGTAGAAAATGTTCAAACTATAAATATGAAGTTGTTTTTCAGATATAGTAGAAAAAGTTCAAACTGTAAATATGGAGTTTTTCTGTGAAAATTTCACACTATTAGCCTATTTCTAATTGGGATAAAAATACAACATGCAACATAAATGACCAGTCTAATTAAATATTCCCAACTCACTTCCAAAAATGCATTAGAAATGAATAATTGTTGATACTGAAATGCATGAAAAATACTGCAAACCATTTTCGTTAATGGAAAAGGGTTGCATAAAGACAGTTACTCGTCAGAAGTTATTTTTCCACAGATACTAGCATGTATTTAAAAATCCCTTACCTGCTGTGCAGCAGTCAGAGAGTGAAAGGAGAAAGAGGTTAAAGATGGCCTTGGAGCATCTTTCGTAAAAGACCTACAATTGCTGGCTGAAAAAGCCTAAAGCAAAATATAGAGATGTTTTCCTCAAGGTGTAGGGATTCAGCTGACAAGGGTTTTCTGAGATTGGAGCAGGGCTTTTATAATCTTCACCAGAAACTCAGGATAAATTTGAAGTGAATTGTAGTAGAAGAATAAAATATTTCATAAAACCAAGTAAGGAAAAAACATTTAAGATAGAAGCAAATTTAATCAGTGTTAAAACAGATATAGTAGAAAGCATACAAATACTTGTCATCTTGCGTATGTTGGTGCATTGCATTTTCTGTTTGAAAACTTGGAAGAAAGGAAATTAACAGCAGGTTTAAGACTATCCCTTTACTGATTTTTTTTTCCTACAGCCCTTTCAAAGCAATTAAATGTTAAAAAGCAAATTAGACACACTATATATTTCTATGAGACCTTGATATTACAATATTGCAGCTTCATAGAGAGTTTTAACTCTTTAAACCTCTGTTTGTTAAAGGCAACCATTACTGACTATAGAAGTTTTTTAACTGAGCTGAGCCCTCTAATGAGTTCATTTGCAGGACTCTCTGCAGCACTGGCAAATCTAGAAAGAAATCTTAAATAACCCAAATACAGGAAAATTTATAGAAATGAAGACTGGTGTAGCTTCTGTAAGATGCTATATATTAGAAAAGTGTTAATATTAAGCTTTTGAAGTAGGTGATATTCTGATTTTATGTTAATCAAACAGAACAATTTTTGCTAATAAAATTAGGTCAATGATATTTAATTTGTCCATTAAACCAACTACAAAGAATAATTTGCAGGCTTCAGACATCAGAACCTTCATCTCAAAATTCCTTGTCTTTGTTCCATTCCCTCACCTCCTATCCTGCGATCCTAGTCCAAGATAGAACACTCCTCTGTCAATACCTCTTCCAAAATTTCATCCAGTATGTGTTGCTTCTGCAGTGAAATGAAAAGATGATCTGAGCATCACTTGACATCAAGCCTATGACCATAGGCTGAGCAAAGGATTGCAGTTAGCTTAATTAAAATTGTGTGCTTCTTTCATTACTTAGTCTGAACACCCTACTTTAATCTTGATAAGATACCAGCATTATAAGTCTTAACATTCAATGTAATAATGTGATCACTATAACTGACAACCATAATTGTCTACCTTAACTTAGTCTACTCCTACAGCCAGTAAAATCACGTCAGAACAATATTTCTTCTTTCACTTTTGTCAGAACTTGAACACACATGATCTTGAACTTCCTCGTTATCTTACATGCAATTTATCCTAGAAGATCTTTCAAGACTCTTGAATGAAAACATTACTCTATCAAAAAAAAGCATTGAGAGAATTTTAGATGCAAGGAAACACTTGTACCATGCACGTTTTATTCTTTTGAAAAAACTCCATCTCCAGAAGCACCTGAATCATAAAAATAGGCTATCAACAGCTCTACATAAACACAGTTCTCATGATTTTGATGGTTGTGCCTGCTCACGCTTTAAATGGACCTTAAAACCAGAGAAGTAAATTTTATCTTCAAAGACTCTCGAATTAGCACAAGTTTTCTTTTGTCTAATTTTTTTCTTTATTTTTTAAATGAGAAGGCTTACAGTCCTGAACTGCTAAGTATAAAAAAATGTAACCAAGCTATTGAGACTCAAGATGTACAAAAGTTTAACGTTAGAAAAGAGCAGTGAGAAATTAGTTTTGATGTTGTACATCTCTTATTTTCTACTGTTATGTAGGAACGATGTCTTATAACTTTAAAATATTAGGAAGTTTCTTCATATTTGTATTTTAGCTTTTGTTTCCCAGTAGCAGTAAAACCACCATGTAATTGTGCTCAGGTATATAGAATCTAGCCAGTCGTTCTCCATGAATATTTAAAAATATTCCCTTTGGTACAAATTCATCCCTAGCTGTAAGTTAGTCAGGCATTAAAGTATCATCGTGGTCCACCAAAAGGAAAAATATCCTGACAAAAATCACATTGGTCAGAAGAAAGTTAACTTTAGCAGAATTATGGGGCATTACAGCAGATGATAATTAGGTACCTGAAAACAACATGCCTTTTACCAAAAAAAAAAATCAGTTTTGACACTTTGCATGTTATTTTTGATGTCCTCACCATTAAGATTATTTCTTTAAAGCTCTGTCCTTAATGAGACTATTCAGTGGAGGTCTAAATGACAGAAGTACAATTTCTCCATGTGTTTTTTCTACCTGAAGTGATATTATGCACTTCCGTTCTTTTACCAAGGACCCTGTTAGTTCAGAGCTTGAGAAATGGATGCAATGACGATATTGCATCTGAGAAGCAATAAGTATATACAGATATTAAAGGAAACAATCTCTGAAGAAAAGCTCAGAAGGGAAAATTTAAATCTGTCTGAATCAATACTTCTCCAAAGACAACTTGCATGTTTATGTTAAATACATACTTGAAGCACTAATAAATTAGAATTGCTCCTAAAAGTTCCTCTGTATTCTATTTCTTATTGAAAGCTCATAAATATAACTTCCCAAAAATACGGTATATATGAGGTATATGATTTAGTTTCAGACTATGTTTATATTACATTTCTAGCTCATAATTTGATTTTTTTCCAGCAGCTTTCCTCAAATTTATGTGACCTTATGGTGTACACAGAAGAAATGTTCTAATTTAAAGTGCTTTAAATAGGCTTCAACTTTACACCCGTGGCCAGATTGGATATGAGCATGCCTTAACTCCTGATAATGCCTGTTTTCTGTAAAAAAGATATGAGACCATTTTGGTACAATCTTTTTTCAGATTATTAGTCTCAAAGAATGGGTAATTTTTACCAGCTATCCAGCAGTAAAAGGCACATAGGAATAATTGCTTTTTTTCTTAAACACTCAACTATTAAACTTTTGAAAAGAAGCTGGTTTTCCTTGACTTACAGAGATGCAAAAGTCTATCTTCACAGAGTATCTGAATGTTGGTACTGATTCCTCCAGTTGTTCTGTTCCAAGGATGAAGTTTTTTCATAATTCTCTCTCCTATAATGGATGATGCACTTAGAAAAAGTTTGGTCATAGACCTTTAAGCTTTTCAAAACAAATACATAGACCAGTATATCTCTTCTCCATAGGTGCACAAGATAAACATCTTTTCATCCACAATTATTTTGAAATTTTTTCTTGTCGTTGGTTCTCCTGCTGTCATGACATCTTATTAAGAAGTATCAGTTACCTGATAGTTTTCAATTCCACACTTCAAATATCTACTGCAGAGGAAGAGGAGAGGGTTGAGGATTTTTTTAGTGATAATTATACCCTTACAGAATGCTGTCCAGCGTTGATATTGCTTCTTAGCAGTTATCAATTTGACCTCTAATGAACAGAATAGATTTATGAGAAACTCATTTTGGAGTCAGGTTATTACTCCAATGATTCATACTCGCTGATAATTAACAGCATATACTGAACAATTTATGAGAGATCTAAAAATTGACTTTCTGCACTGTAAACTATAGTAGACTACAGAGACATGGTGGTTTCAGCAGTATTTACTCTTAGCTGTTCACAAGAACATTTCCCAGAAAATATGTGTTTTCTGCAAGTACTCTTTTTTTAGAAAGTTACAAGAATGGATAGTAAATGATGACCAGTAGCTAAGTATTAAACTCTGAAGGTTCAATATAACTACTAATTTTATTTAGCAATTATTATTATATAATAAAGTTGCTTACTGCAATATTATTTCAAATACTTTATCCAAATAAAGATCCAGAATTCTAGTTAACTGCTTGTGAAAACAAAAAGCGCTGGTTAGCTCATTTTTCCGTCCATGTTGCAGACTGATGCAGGCACACAGCACGACTGCTTTCACTACTTTCATCTGCCTAAGATTTCCTGTGACACTAAACCAAGCTGTCATCTGAATTTTCTTCAGAGGTGTGTTCTTCACACATATCTCATTTTTCTTAGTATGCAAACAAGCATATACAAACACAAGAGCTGTAAATATAAGGAAGAGCTAGGTTCTCAGTATTTGCAGCCTGTGTTGCCTGCTTTTGCACAATAGCCTTGGCTACCTACAACCACATCCCCTAGATGTCACCCAGGATCTTATTTTTTCATTGCCTACCAACACGCCTTGACAGAAGGGAGGCTTTGCCTACCTTTCTGTATAGAAACATGCTAACAAAACCATAACAAGATATGACAAGCAAATCAAGGCTTCTGGTTAGATGTTGTTCTTCATGCTAACAACTCATGACCTTTTGTGAAAGGTCTTCAGTGAATGCTTCTTTAAAACAGTAAAGTTTCACTGTGTTTCAATATCTGAACCGGAATAAAAATTGCTAATGTTCTGAGGATCAGGAGAAAGTTGGAAATTTTAGGCTTCATTTCAGCCTTTTCCTCAGTTTCTTACATGTCCTTGAGGTTTCTGCAACACTCAGTCTTTCCTGAAAAGCAAGATCTGCCTAAAAATCTGTTTTAAATGGCTTACAGCCTTCCCAATTTTGAAAACTTGAAACCCCAAAGTTCTGTGTACTCAAAAGCCTCAAGTCACATAGTTCAGGAGACAAGAGTTGGTGTTCAAGGGAAAGCAATGCCTTTCCATAAGTCCTGACACTGTACCCGGAGCGGGGTATAAACATGCAGCTGGTTCCAAGGATGACACGGTTGAATCCCTCAGGCCAGCCTCGGAAGGAACCTTCTTTGCTCCACAAGCTGAAATT
This sequence comes from Apaloderma vittatum, assembly GCF_000703405.1. Lineage (NCBI taxonomy): Eukaryota > Metazoa > Chordata > Aves > Trogoniformes > Trogonidae > Apaloderma > Apaloderma vittatum. The sequence goes on along the minus strand of NW_009713162.1, from coordinate 171,048 downwards.
TCTACTTTCACCAGCAAGCCCACTGCAACCTGTGAGATACAACTTTCACAACACTGCTCAAAAACCATATTCGAAATGGCCACTCTCGACTGAGGAGAAACTAGTATTTTAAGCAAAGACTTTAGTTTTTCTCCACTGCCTTTTTTTCTCAAGTCTAGAGATAAATACATCTACTTTTAGCAGTGAAAGTGCAGAGTTAGTGGCATCTCATGTGCCAGCAATGTATGTTACAAGACAGACTTAAAGGTAAAACTTCAGTTGATCAATTTTCAATGAAAACTGATCACTAAAAATTATGCAAGCACTACTACCTCATCCAGACTGAAAGCATACTCCTGTTCGTTTCTAATAAGATGACTAGAGTGTATTATTCCTACATGCCAATACAGTGAAGAATGATGGTTAAAAACCCAAAAATGTTCTTACTGCTGTAGAAAAATTTGAGACTATCTAGAAGACGTGGCCCCACTGAAATCACTGAGAATCCAATTTTTATGAAGTTTTATGTTAACTACTATGTTATTTCCTCACACAGAATCATCTAGGTAGATCCAGTGAGGAACTGTGGTGTTCTCTCTGTACTACTGCTCAATCTCATAAAAATTAAAAACCTGCTTTTATTCATGGGAACTACTGTTGTTGTCTCACATGCAGAAAGCTAAAAGTGAAATTGTTTTTTTTAAGCAAGATTAGAACTGATGTTAATTCACTCCTGCAGTATTATTCCATTTCCTATTATAAGAAAAATAAAATATCTTGCGTTTTCCCCAGTATGAAGTACATGATAACAATACTTCAAGAACAGAAGAAAAACAGTTTAAAAGTTTTCTCCAAATGGCATACCAAAATTGTATTTGATCATCCTACAAGAATACTTTTTGTTTGGAATAACATAACAAGATATGCACACAAAAAAGCATGTAACATCAGTAAGGAAAAATTACTCCAAGTACTAATCAGGGGGAGGACAGAGATAGTCTGTTAGCATGAACTGGGTAACCCTATCTTTCAACAGTTTCTGTTGTTTTACTCCAGAGTGACAGTGGAAAAGCATTAAAGATTACTGACAACCTGTGTATTTGTCCTCCTTTTTGCTACTTCAAACACAGACTGATTCCTGTATTCATGTTTTCCTGAGACAAGCTACAGATTTAATGAACTGCTCTACTTTTATTTCCTTTTTGTGAGAACATTCTTTGACACACACAGCTTTTTTTCAAAAGATAGGGTTTTTTAATTTCCATTGTCGGAAAATGTGACAATTACCCTATGTAGACAACTACAGCCGGATTCACAACAAAGTTACTCTGAATATTCTTTATATTTTGAATTCCTTACTTCATTACATACTAAAACTGCTGTGGGATGATAACTGTAGTTGGATCCAAATTCCAATTTAATATCCAGCGTAAAGCATCTTTCAAAGAATGCATAATTAAGCAGCATTTGTTAGAGTCAATTTGAGTGCATAAATTATTGAACATGGGTTAATTTTGGTTGGATTAAAAAGCACCACCTGTTCACTCCTATAAAAAAAGTATCGTAATTTCTGTTTCAGTGAAGTATTTAATTCTTACATATTTGGTTTCATCCTTTCAGTGTGCAGTTGGTTTATGAATACCCTCCAGCACTAAGACAGTCAACATGTGCCCCTTTTATTTGCTCTTCACATGCCAGATAGTGAAGCACTACAATTCCAAATGTGTTTTCCAGGTAGGGGAAGCAATATAGATCACAGTAGCTCGGACACATGTACCAGGGTGTGTAAAAGCTTAAATGGCTGCAAGGCAAGCTGCTGTTCATCAATGAAGTTCAGAGCAGTAGTGGTAGTTACTGCTTCATACAGAAGCTCTTGAGATGCAAGACTTAACGACTGCTAGAAAACAGCTGCTTACGAAAGCCTTCCACAGCAGTTGTCGCATTCTGCTCCTCTCAATAGCTGTTACATATCAGACTGCTATGGAAAATGCTCCTTTCGCCTTCTCCTGTAGACTTGTTTCCAAATGACAAGCTTAAAACTAGTTTTACAACTGTGAAGTTTAAAAAGTGGTTCAGTAGACTGCAGTGAATCACAAGCAATCGCTATAAAGGTTTTGGTGCAAATATATTTCTGCTGTATCTTTTGTTTCTGATGGTAGTAGCATGAACCCTTGACTTGCTTAGGATCTGATGAGAAGGCATGAAAATTCACAGCTTTGTAGGAGGAACAGAAGATTATAATCTCACTTAAAAATCTGTGCGGATCCACAGGTAACAGATCCTGCAGCACTTTAACCCTATTGAGTTTGTAAGCAGAAATCCACAGCTGTACTTTAGAAATGAGACCTCTCATACTCTATCATTTTTGTATTTAATTAGAGTGGCTATCTCATATAGTCCTGTGTACCTGAAAGAGGCTATTTTATCAAGGTACAGGGCTAAAAATCGATAAGGTAGCATCTGTCAAAATAAGATATTCAAGGAAAATATTCATACAATACAATCTGGAGAAAAAAAAAAACCAAGAAAATGAAACCAAAACAACAGAAAAAAACCACTGGAAGAATTTATCCAAGAAGTTCTCCTTTTAAAAGTATTCTGGGGACACTGTCAGTTCTTAGAACAAGATAAAGCGAGTTGTAGACACTACAAAAGCATTATTGTCAGCAGCGTAAGATGTTCAAAGGGAAGATACGTTTAAAGCCTTTCAGTGTAGGGGGCACTGTGGGAATTCTGTGGAGGCTGGATCACAGACACCCTCTCTCCTCTTATAGCTGTTGAATTTAAAACCCCAAGTGTTCAATTTCATCCGTAGAGATGTCGAAAAAAGGAACCCATGAAAACAAGCCCAGCACAATAAAAGCAAGGCTGTGATACATGAACACAGCGACAATGTAGCAACAAGATTAAAATGTCGCTCAGAAAAGGAAAAGAGTAATTTTGAGTTCCCAGCAGTATAGAGCAAGAGCACAAGGTAGTATGCATGTGTAGGAACCCTCAGAGCAGCTAGTAAAGTCACCCCCTTCTTCTTCCCGCTTTTGTTTATTCCTCCATCTTTATATCAAAGTTTAATTCTACGTCCTGAGTGTTTAACTGGCAGAGAAGTACAAAGACAGTAAAAGCTTTATGAAACACATGTATGACAGGAGAAGTAACAGGGACACAAATGCAATGACAACTATATTTTCAACAAAAGTAACTTGTTTTATTTTGCAGGAGCTTGGGCCCTCATGCCTAGATATATTACTGCTGATAACTTTATTGCCATAAGCTTAAATTTATTATTACAGCTCTGGGACCTCAGTCTGAATTCAATAAACTGATATCTAAAGTATTGGTCCCTTAAACCCCAGAAGTCTTGCCAGAATTACATATCCTGCTCATTAAAACTGTTAACCTGCAGAATTCACTTCAAACCACAATCTTCTAGAAACTTACTCAGCTGAACAAAAACTATAGACTTTTCTTACAGTGTGTGGTAGAGACTGGGACTAAACACTAAAGACTCTGTGATCTCATCCTGTAGTTGTTCATGCAAAAAATTGTTTTTCTCTCTCACTTCCCTCAGATCCAGACCTTTTGATTTTGGTTTGATGTGCGGATTCGAAAACACAACTGTGAAATCAACTTGGTTTCACCTGGCTTGAAGTCAAAACCAGCCAGTTTTACACATTTCCCATAACACTTAGAGGCCCCTTCAGGCCAGCCAATCTTCTCTTCGTGAGCCTCATGCAGACTTCCAACTAGTTACTGAATGGAAAGTAAACCTCGTTGATGTAGGAGGCCCACACAGCCTCCAGTTAACTCCAAGTCTAATTTACCTAATTGACACTCCAGTTTATAAGCTCCATCATTTGTAAAGCATTTAGCACCTAGTTAGAAACAGTATAGTATATTTGTTAAGAAAACTTTTATTTCTCTAAGGTACTGGGAGAATATTTTAGCATTTTCCTTTTGATGTCAAGTGCTATCTACCAAACAAATCCGCGCTTTTTTTTTTTCGTTCAGGAGAATGCAAAATAGGTAGAGATACTGCATTTGTAGGTTTATGATTCTTATTTAAGTAGCTGCTTACATAAATCCTCAGGTATGTATGCTTAATTATCTGCTTTCTAATCCCTGTTCAAAAGAATGCATCTGCTTTTATGTTTAAATCAGGTTTTAGCAACCTTTTTAAAGCATTTGACAAATTAAAAATGCAGACACCTGTATATTCACAAGAATTCTTGTAATGCTATTGATAATCATCTGCTACTTAGCATGCCTTTGCAAAAGCTGTGACGAGCTGTCACACTTTATCTGTTTGCTATGATATTTGCCTTGGAGTTAAGTGTATTTTCTGCTAAGGTTTACAATCATGCGTTCACTGGGAAAGTGCCTGGCGTTTCAAGCAGTAGCACAGATCTAGATATCAGATATCAAGTCAGTACTAGATCAGATATTAGGCTAAAAACTTGGACATTAGGGAAAAATTGAAACTATGGAAACATAAGTTCGATCATTATGTTTAGAGACCCACCTAATCAGTCAGCCTATGGAAGTTGCATTTGGAGTAAAAGAAAAAAAAAAAAAGCCCTGACAAGGCAAATCTTACGTGATCAAGTTTAGTTAGATCAACAGTCAAGACCTTCCTAAAAATGCTTATGTACACTATCCTACAAACCTAGTTCAAGAGGAAAAAACGCAGAATGCTTGAACTAGAAATTACTCTCTATTGTAATGTGGTGCAGGCATATCAAGCAGAAGGTAATTTTCTGCTGTTTGCAGTCAAAGTGCATGCTAGGCCAGAGCAAGACAAGCAAGGGGCTGGGATGCAGCTCCTAAAGCAGAGAAGTACTTTCATCAGGTGAGTCATCTTTCAGAGGACATTTATCACTGCATCCTCCACTCCAATTCATGCTGGATATTGATGTTAATGTCATAATCTGACAACCACAGAAGTGTAAAAAAGAAATTGACATAGGCTTTGAAACATCGTCTAACCATCCCATAACCCAGGGCAGAATCATCTACATCTGAACTGAAACTCTACACGTGAAACATTGTTTGTATCAATACTTCCTAACTTCTGCATAAATTGGGACCTGTCGCATTGGATTTCCGTCATGAAATTTTCTTTACTACTTAATTACTCCACATTTTATTGTGCTTCGTTATCTGAAATAAATGTAATGCTTGTCGAACCGTTAAGTCTCTTTGTGGCACATGTAATGCAAAGGCTTGTTACACTGAGCTCACTGCCAGCAGTAACTCAACTACTTTCCATTCAATTATAGAACATCCTGCTGAGTCACCTCAAATTCAATTTCTCATTGAGAATTCAACTAAATTACTCACCCGTGAATTAACAATGCTGAATGCTAACACAGACATTGAAGCATACTATGTTTCAACGACTAGAAGACGTAATTGTAGCTGACAAGGTCTGCTTCATTTTTTATTTCTTTTCTAGTTTTGACTTACAGATCCCACCTTCTAAATACGATATTCTGTGACAAAAAATAAAATATTCCCATAATTATTGTGTAGGATTTAGGGTGTATCCCAGCAGGTCACACAAACAATGCTTATGTTTCAACTACTGAATGTGGACATCTTCTCCAGAGTGGTCTGGAGGATTGTAGACAAGTGTTAACTGTTTCCTATTTTATTAAAAAGACCTATTTTCCTGGAAGAACATTTCAGTGCCTGAAACTTTTGGTTAGCACAGTCATCTGGTGGCAAGTAAAATAAACACACAGTTGCAATCCATGTAAGGGCAGACAGAATCATCTTGCTGCCTCCCAGAAGAATGACTACGTTATCTACCATATCCTTGTTCTTTAACCTTGAGTGCTTCAAGCTCACATAATAAAAAATAAAATCCAAATAAAATTAGAAATCCAATCCAAATTATAGTGTAATTTCCAAATGCGGCCTAGTCAGGCTGAGATAATTACCCACAGTCCTGGATATTCATAGTATCTAACCAAACTTCATGAGCTATGAAAATTAAGCTGTAATTCATTATAATAGTATTTCTAGTGAAATGTAAATAACACAGCATTATTACCTGCTAGTATTTACAATAACTCAACTAAAGATGCCCACAACTGAATGCAGTTATTACCCAGAAATGTCAAAACAGTAAGATGTTTTAGCTGTCCCAACAATCAAAAATTCAGAATACTGAAGTCCGAGACAAGAATAGATATTGTATACGAGGTCAGCTGAAGTGAATTAGTAGAACAGGAATTTTCAGGCACAATCACTAAATAGGTACATTCACACATGCAGTTCCTGTATTGTGTGTGAAAAGTGCATTTCAAAATAACAGAAGAAAATTTCCTGCAACATACTTAGGAAATTATGCTTCCGTACTGGTTATAAATGCAGGTAACTTCGGTAAGAAAACTAGAAACATTAAGAAAAAGTATATACTGTTTCATTTAATACTGTTCTAGGTTTTAGCATATTCGTTTTCTAAATAAGTTAAGGCCTGAAATGCTTTATCTGGTGCATTCCTCAATTAATACATTACTATAAATGGCTAAACTACTATTTTTAATGATGGCAAGACAAGTCACCCTTGACTATGACACTTCTTGTACATCTTCTGGCTTTGTCTTCCTCATGGCATAAAGTCACTTTCCTTGTTTTTACTCCTTAATATTAACAGATAATTTCATAATCAGAAAGGAAATTCCAATCCATTTTAATTGAATTTTCAATTTTAATGGAAGGGGCTGCATTTTTAATAGTGCAAGTACATTCTTCCATTTCTAGCTCTTGTTACATCAGCTTTTCTTCCAAGTGATGTCTTCCAATACCGACAGTAATTGCTACGATTAGCCAAATGAAGTTAAACTAGGGTTGAAAACTGGGTTATAGCAAGAGACTCCGGGACCCCTTCAAGCTACGTTATAAAACGGATCCTTTAGGGGGCTGCTGTGGATTCCAGAAACCAATTTAAATACTGCTTGCCCAGGTAGCTGCTACTAATGGGTTGAACTGGCAATGACCTCTGCTCCCACCCTGCTGCAGTGGTGTTGGCAGAGGTTCCCAGAGCCGTTGATCCTGGAGATCTCCAGAAAACAGCTGATAAACAAATACAAGAACAACGCCACCGTTCAAACGTGCATAAGTACCCATCTGAACGTCAACTAAAGCTACACAGGTGAGAAGCCATTTGGTAGAAAAGTACCTTTCCATCAAGATACATCTTCTTGTGACCTTTTTGTATTCAAGCATCAAAGGCTTGTGAACTGTTACAAATGCTGGGTTTGAGGACTAAGCTGTGCAAACGACGTACTTCTCTAGATGATTACCAACCGTTCATCTGGCTAATGGGAGGCCAAATCTGGCCTGAGTGCCTGGCTCAAGGGAATATAATTAACTGCAGTCAGGTTGCATTTGCAAAGCAGGATGAGCCCCAGAGGTGCCCGCATGTGAGAGAGCTAATGCTGCCATCCAGCGTGCAACCATGGGCTTGCAACGAAATTCGAGACACTTCGAATCAAAAGCAAACACTCCCATATAGGAATCAATATAAAGAAACACATATAAGTGGATTCTTAAAATTTCCCCACATCTTTGACCAATTGGAAAATGATTCCTTATATTCTCCCATCGAAATCCTCACCAGTAAGGGGTGACCTTAGGAAACCATGTTTGAAAACAGGTAAGTATATTTAAGTATTATTGATTGCACAAGTAATAGCGCTAAAAGTGATTACACAGTGTGGTACTTACAAAAATAATTACACTTCAGAAAATCAAAATTAATTTGTACACTTCTGCTACACTTTTAAAGTTGTTGACATTTCATTGTAGTGCTCCTAATGAAATGAAAATTATTAATAATTGTTTCTACTTCAGTATGACAAATGTCATTTAGATTAGGATGTGAATTTGTCAGTACCTCATCAGATCATCAAGCTGACTTTTGGCTCATGTTAATATTTGAAAGGGAGGTTATTCGTGTCTAAGAGATGCAAGTTCACACAGGCCAACCGTATTACAATCGATATGTATGCTGATTCCTAACTGTGAAGCATCTTATGTAGTCCGCTTTTCTCAAAAAAAAAATAAAAATCGTTAAATCAATGGGAAATTAAATTTCCTGGACTAAAGATCAAAATTTTTCTTCTTTAAACCACTTTAATAGTGAAACAGTATAAAATAAACTAGTGCAATTAGCACACTGCCAGGGCCACCGTGTGAAGTATTGTTTCCTTTTTTATTCCCCTAACGAGCAAATTTAGTCTCAGTTTGACATATAGTGAGTCCACATTGTTCAAGTATGTAAAATTATCAAATGAATAGCAAAAATGCTGAGTGCAAGAGAGATCTACTGTGTAAAGTGAACGTTAAATCATATTATGGCTCAGTGTTTGTCTGCGACAAGAGATTACTCCTACAAACAGTTATGTAAGTAGTACAAATAACATAATTAAGCTTCTAAAATATTGCAATAAAATTACCAAAGCACTAAAAGCATTAAATACTTAAAATTCATGCAAACAACATCTGAAGACCCTTACTATTCTAATTTTATAGTCAGGTGAACTGACAACTAGGTAATTATAGCAAACCAACCAAAAAGCTGCAAACAGAGTTCTTCAAAGCCTGTCTCCAGGCTGCTCAGACAGTTCTCATCTACTGCCCTCAGCTTTGACAGAAGTCTTTGCCTTAGGACACCCTATCAAGATTCAAGCTACTTTCCAAAAGCTGATCTAAAAGTGCATAAAATGAAACATCAGGGGTTTGACAATTAAAAAATAATAAAAATGATAAGAATATAAGCCCTTAATTATTTATAAAGTATCTTGTATTTTGTAGCACTGCTGTTAATCCATGGATGCACAGAAGCTGATAATTTCTATCCAAAGATCAATACAATTGTTTTGTCCAAGTGCTGTTTGAACAGTACTTTTAGTCATACAAAAACAATTATGTCAGGCTAAAATAACTGACCTGGATATGCAGTGGTTTCCTCAGAAAGAAGTACTATCAAGAGCCAGTTTTGTAAAATCAAAGCCTCATGCAATGATGGCTGCATTAATATTTTAAAAGTTTTCACATTTACTCAGAACCTATTATACTAGCTTTGAGTGATGATTAAATCCTTGGCTGTAGATGCCACACAGAATGTAGGAACCCGCTCTTTGCCTGTATTTGCAGGATGGGTACTCCTGGTTTTCCAGTTGTTACCATAAATCCAAATGGCATATTGACAGGTTTGAAAGAACAGCTTGCATAAAGCCACCCATTCAGTAAACATCTCTTTGTTTACAAAAAAGCAACAAAACAAAACACACAAAAAATCTAACAGCATATGTGTTTTTAACAATTTTCTCCCAGATCTGGGTAGAATTTTTATTCCTTTGTTAACATTGCAGGCATATTGTCAACATGATATGCTTTGATCTGATTGCTGTTACACCTCATTTGCAATTAGAGATAGCAAAGAAAGAGCTATATAAGGAACTTGTTTTCTCAGAGATACAAGATTTCCAACACTGTGACAAAAACGGTTTAAGTGGTCAAACTATGGCAACAAGTAAGCAGCCAAGTACACTGTCACAGCCAGCTATCTTTTGATTATAAGAATGACCAACTTGTTACCCACCCAGATAATAAGCTGTTTCACTTCAAAAGATAAGCCTAAACCAAGCAAAAAAATGCTTACCTCAGTCATCCCCTTACAGTGTAATCAGTAGCTTTCCGCTAGAATAAAAATAGATTAGAAAGGTATATTTTTCTTTATTTCTTATGCTTTTCTTCTTTTATCCCACTCACCTATAAATCTCCAGTTTATCCCTGTTCAGTGTTATCACACTCATGATATTTAGATTGGTGATGTTTATTTCTCCTGCAGTTTCAGTTCTCGGGCTCTTAAGATTATTTGAGAATCCCAACTTCAATTTACAAATCCTTATATTGCTAGCTCTCAGGTTCTGGAGAAGAGTAGGAAAGTATGACTCAAGTGTACTTTAAAAGCTCTATGTGAAAGGCAAAGAAAAGGTTTATTCTGAGCAAAATAGAAACCAGAGAATACATTCTTAATGTATTCTCAGAAATGCTTGTTGAAGATTTTTTTTTTAATTTCTAGGTTTCGTGAAGCAATTATGTGTAAGTGCTGCATTCTGATCATAATCATATATTTTATACAAATGTCACAATCCTGGGACACTGTGTAACAGACCAACTATTATTGAGGAGCACTGTCAAGATGAGCAAAGGCTCGATATTAAATGGCCAGTAAAGCCACCTCTTTTGTATCACTTTCTCATTACAGGGATGTATAAAGGGTGACAAACTAGAGAGGGTTTGCCCACTTAAATTTTGGAACCTATTACCACTGTTCACACAGAGTGTCCTGCAGCAAAAATCATCCTGGATTTTCATCTTACGATGACTTAACATCGCCCTGTCCCTTGGGAAACAAACACACCACAATAAAGAATATTCTAGACTAAGTGCTCTCACACATTTTCCATCACAGAAAAACAACTGCCAGGGAAACATCTACTGAAGAATGTTCCAATGTGGGGGGTTTTTTTACAATAAACTCTAAAACATTACCTAAATTTCTGCTTAATCAATGCACTCCAAGGAGAAGTTAACTGAAGCTACAGCTGGGCAGCAGCCTCTGCTTCCCCTGCCCTGAGGGAAACCCCCTCCAACATACCTCAGCCAGCTGCTCTCTCTTGCTGGGTAGGAACCAGTATGGCCTCTCCCTCCAGAATTTATAGCTGTAGACGCAGGGGAAAGGGGACATAAAAAGGGGGGAAAGCAAACCTCAAAGAGTTTTTGGTACAGAAGAGGGGTTGCTTGTGCAGGTGGGCCTTGCTCTGCTGGAGGAAGGGGCATTGGCCTCCTCCCCTCAGGTGTGGCTCCAGCCTGGCTCACTGCCAGCTGGCTCTAATTTGAGGGAAATTATTTTCCAGAGTAGCTGTTTTTGTTTATCACGCTACCTCACAGGCCATGAGAAGCTAGAACTAAGATGGTCTCCTAGGGTAGCTCCTGGGGACTGGAAGGAGTTCCTCCTCATTCTAGTCTCTCGTGACTTGGCTCTTCAGCGCTTGGTGTGGGCAGCGGTGCCCTGCACCCAGGTGACTCCGGTTTTGATCCCAGCAGGCTGTAAGTCCCTGGTCTGGCTGAGGGTGTTCTGCCCCAGGGGCTGTTGGTGGCTGGGGGTACACGCTGCTGTGAGGGAGAGCCAGAGCTCTCAAATGTTATGTCAGCCATTTGTTTGGCTTTGAGCAAGCCTTTGCCCTGCAGGAGCTGATTTGTGAAGCCCTGGCTATAGGCTTCAGGGGCTGCAGAAACAAAGGAGTTGGGATTTTCACCTAAAAGCCCTGGTTTCACAGATTGTTAGAGAAATAATAGAGATGGTGGCTATGTGTCCAGTCCCATGTGTGGCTTGTAAGGCTTTCAGGTAAGTCTGCCTCTTACATCCTCCTTGCAGAAGATATTGGGTTTGTTCCAGTTCCCTTCTAACAGAGCTGAGGTGTGAGGGAAGCTGCTTTTGCCGGTAGCTGCGTTCAAAGGTGATGCGTATCTGTTTTATTCTGTTGACTGTGGAACGTGAAATAAAAAGAAGTGTATGAGAACTGGGCTGTGTGAGAAAGTCAAAAAGTCGAACGGCCTGTATTTTATCTGCTTAAAAGCTGTAGCCTGCTAAGCAGGGGAAAACCAGTATCTCAGTTGCCACAAATAGGAGACAGGTAGCCAGGTGCTCTACGTAGTCCTGCTGTTTCTCTGATGCATAATTTCTTTCCTTTCTTGTGGTTGTTGTTCCAGAGTTTGCACACAAGCTTTGAGCTCTACACAAATGTCTGCCTGGAGAACTTATGAGCTGGTTCACTAATTACTGAACGGGGTGAAAAAGTTATAGCTAGAAAGCTACAATATAGGCAGAACTACAAACCTTAATTGTACTTTAGTTTTATTCCTGTTCAGGCTACAGTTGGAATATCATTTAGAGGTTAGTGTTTTGCTTGAAGGTATGAATAAAAATCCCTAATTAACACAATAGTAAAGAACTTTGGCTTCTTATTTGGTCTGAAATTTAAAAAAAAATGGTTAGCTGTGTAATGAGATATTCCCCTGAAGAGAAAAATTAGCACCTTACTAATATTTCTTTCAAAACCTCTTGATTTTAAATTAAGAATAGTGGTTTTGTGATTAAATCCCTGGGTAGAAATTCAGTAGTCTTGAGTTCCATTCTCAGATCTGAGCCAAACTTGTTATGTGGCTCTGGGTTATGTGTTAGTTACCAGGGCTGGCTTTTCAGCACCCATCTGCTTTTAATTACGAGTACAGTGCAGCTGAGCAACTGCCAGTGGGACTAGCAAGCCTTTCTGTATTAGCTACAGTTGACTTTGGATCCAACCTTTTTATCCGTTTCCTAAATGTATTTGTATGGACAAGCAGGCTCTTCAACTCGGATATTGGAGGTGTCTAATAATTAGTATTGTAAACTACTGAGAGATTGCAGAGAAAGCGATTGTATATGTAAAGAAATACATTTGTCACAATAAGTCAGCATAATACTAGTGCTGCTGTCTTGCTATTTTAATTCAATTTGTTAGGGCAACAATTTTGAAACTTTCTAAAACTGTCTCTAAATATATATATATATACAAAAGTATGAGACACCAATTCTTACTTTAAAAATATCTCACTTTCTATGCTATCATGAGAAAACAATAAAATAAATCTAAATACCTCCAGTCATTAGAGTGAAGGATTTGAACAAAGCTTAAGAATTTCGTAAGCTTCACTGTGTGAAGCAATGAGCAACTTGTAGGGTGCATTCTGGTTCCTCCTATGTGTAAAGTTCTGTCAGTCTGATGGGTTGGATGGAGAAAGATGAAGCAGATTAGGAAGTAATGACTGGAGGAAAAAACTGTATTAAATTCTTTCCACATTTTGATCAGGATCATTATAACCAGAATCTCAGGAGCCGTTACTTTAAGCATTAGTGTATAATGCAGTACACTACATTAAGTTTTATGTACAGCAGCTGGAACCTCAGGATGACTAGTGTAAACTTTCTATCACTGCAAGTTTTCGCAGTGTCCTTTTATCTTCATTAGGCAATACTCTGAAGTTGCTCTAAGTATACCAGCATGGATTCTTTGGTAGTGTAAACTAGAATACGTATCAATGTTAATGGAGCCATTTGTGTTTATTAGTATAAGTTAGGTTTAGTATTCTCGCACATCATAAATCATAATGGGCATCAGGAAAGTCATTTGGCAGCACTTATGTAAAACAGTGAAAATGAGAAAACAATTCACTCCATTATTCAATGTTTAGTAGCAGAAATGTGTATGAAGCATGTATGTGTGTATGTATTTCACAAGCTTCACCGATACATGATATGAAGCAATGAATGGACAAGAATGGGGCAGAGGAAGAGTGATTTTCATCACCAGAGGACAACAGTCACCAGTGCCTGGCCCTTCAGTCTAAAAAGTCTAGTCTTTGAAGCTTGCATTGGTCCTAGATAAGCATAATGACACTGATCACTGATGCATGCACGTATTTTGGTTTTTTCTATAAAGTGTACTGATAGCTCAGGTAATGTCCATACTATTAAAGAAATTAATGAATTGTGTTACAAGGTCACTTCTAGCTGCTAAGTCGTTACATCTGCTCAATAAAGTACATTAGTAACTGTTACTAACATGCTCTCTATATAACTCAATATTAATAACTGTTACTAACGTGGATTGAGAAGTAAAATCCTGTTTAGATTTTTAGGTTTTAATTTTTACGCTAAAGTTGTTGGACACGAAAGGATATCCCAGCTTAAATGTACAGAATCTGTTATTACTGACAACCACATTAATTTGATTTTTTTTGAGCTGTTACTGTAAAACACTGCATAATACAAATAATAATTCATAGGTAAATGACAGCTAGTCAGGCAAGCGTGAAGATCTGTTTTATAGTGAATGAACATTGCACACTTCAGGCATTTAGTGCTCCATTTTTACAAAAAAAATCCATATAATATTTAAACCCTTTTCATGCTGCAATTTTGATGACTCATTATTCCATATTGATATGATACAAAGCTGTGATTTCCTTAAGTATAAAAAAGACTTATTGGGGTTATTTATCAAGGGATTTTGTGAGGAAAACTCACAAATATAGAAATTGTGAGAGAGCAGAAAGTATTTAATCATGGTGATGGCTTTTTCAAGTGATTTTTCTTTGTGACAAACCAAATATGTATTGTATTATTTGTGGATCACTATATCTAACGTCAGCACACGTTTCTGTTTATTGACTCATTTTATCATGCTGAACTGTCACCAGCTTCTTATTAATCTGTCTCTGAAGGATCAAAATGCTTTAATAAATATGTTAGTTCCTTTAGATCTTAGGCTGAAATGAAACTCTTAGTTAAATGTACTGTGACTTTGAGTGAAGATACATTTAGAGAGATTTAAAATGGGAGCATGTTATATAAATCTACGACTGCCAAAGGAGAATGCATCTTTCTCTCAATGGCCAATTAGGGATCAAATTTTAAAAAAAAAAAGTAATAAGCCCTTTTCTATAAAAATGTAGGACTTCTTTGTGTGGTGTAATTGATTTATTAAAGTGATAACTAATTTTACAGTTTCATAGTGAAAACTGCTTGTGTGGGCTATTCATTTACACGAACAGATGTGGTCTAAAGTCAGTGTGTGTAATGTATGTGTGTATGACTTAAGGGCTCAGGAAGGTGTCCATCCTTCATTGCTGTAGTAGTTAAGTAGTTAAGAAGTTGAATTTTTATTTTTTTCAACAATACAAAAATACATGCTACTTTCTTCGCCTGTCAGGGACAAAAAGGAGGGGGCCTGAGGGAAAAGCAGGCACTGAAAGGACTGTAAGACCTTATGTATTTCTGCAGAGGAAAGTGAGGGTGCTTGACTAATAGCAGGAGCTAATTTTTTGGCATAGTCAAAATAAATGTGCCCTTCCGAGCTAAAAGCACTAAATGCTTGACTTCTAGCAAGGGATCAGAACATTGTGCAAGACGCAAGAGTGGTTGATGCATGGACTCTCAAAGGGGAAAGGTATTTGAAGAACATCAAATTTAAGAAAAAAAAAAACCAAGATCATCCATGTGATACTGTCACTGATCATACTACAACTTAAGGTTCATTGGTACTTCTCACTGTATGAATCTACAAAGCATATTCATATTGAATATGAATGCACTGCATTATGAGCAAGTCTTCTCTTGTATTTGTGTATTAACTAGTATTCCAGAGTAAGCATCTCAGCATCTAAAACAAGATCTCTCCTTTTGTTGGTCACATTTTTTTAGCTTAAGGTCTTAGCATCAAGAGCTTGATTTTTGATTTTTATATGTATGTTTGGAAAATAAACACCCACCTTCATTTGGAAGTGCCTAGATATTTATATATATCCCTCCTATTTTAAGAGTTTGTGTCTTGAGTATAACAGAAATATTTTTGTGTTTAATGTTGGTTAATTTAGCTGTCCTCTGGAAATGCCACAAAAGTATTAGAAGCTTGTCTTTCTGTAATTAATTGGTCTTTGATATTATACTCACATTGAAATGTTTGTACTAGGTAGTAAGTGGGATAATTTTAGATGGAGATCTAAATGTGGAAACATAATTTTATTGATGTATATAGTTATGACAATTGCAGATGATCACGTGTGAATACCCTTGCCTTCCCCTAGTGGCTGAAATGAATTTATTTTCAAGTGCAAGTGTATGCACTTGTGCGGCTGCAGAAGAATGCATATCATATTCACTAGGGCTTAGCGTGCACAGACCACCCATCCATCAGTCTGCTTCCTCAGAAATGTTGCATTTGGCACCACTTTCTTTCCCTTATATCTTAGCATCAGTCCATGATATTGTTATAGTACATTACATGGCTTTTCCTCTGTGTCATTGTATATTGCCGTTGGGAAATGAAGCATAAAAAGGCTGCCATTAGAGAACATCATTAAATAAGAATGCATGAATTCCAACTGTTGAACAATTGATCAGTTCCATTTTGAGCCAAAGGGATGTTTTATTCCTATTTGAGTTATTTCAGTACAAGAAACCTCATGTTTTAGTGGTGCCTTTAATTTCTTTTAATTTTTCTTTTAGAAATTGTGCAGTATATTATCAGTCCCTGTCTTGTAAAGGAAAAGATCAAAGCATACCAGAACTTATGTGCATGTGCTAAATGTGAGAAAGTTAGAAATTAACTCCCAAGTGTGGTAAGTTTTCTGAACTATCTGAAACTAATTCATGCTGAGGGGTTGTTTCAAGATGTTCTCTTTTAGTTGGATGCAGAGCACAGACACAATTGTTCAATTAACTGTGGCAAGAAAGACTGGATGTACCTTCCACAGTAATTTTTGGTTATGCTGAAGTTGTTAATTTATTATATACAGTTTGCTAGTTCACTTTGGTGCGTTGCAGTGTTATATTTAGAAAGTTCTTCAACTCCTTATCTGGTAGCCAATTCTACAGAGACTGAAACACACATGTTGTAAGAGTAGACAGTCTAGACAGGACAGAATCCTGTGGTTGGTTCAATACTTTGCTGCTGAAGTAGTTTCTCTTTGGAGATGTTTTCTACAGACAAGTTTGATTGAAACCTATGGGCTTTTCATTGCCTTAGGAAATTCTTCAATGCTGAAAATATGAATTTAGTGGTGGCACAAAATTGATGCTTCTGTTTGAAAAACTGACTACTGGTGCAGTGGTGGTTTTCTAGGTAAACATGTGATTAATGTCTTACATCACTGAATCATTAGTGTTTTGCCAAGCACAGATAACATGTATTCATAAATGATTGTTTAACACAGCTTATAGACATCAGATTTCTATCTCTCTTTGGAGCAAGTAAATGTTCAATAAAATTAAATCATTCAGCAAAGAATTAAGATTCATGCATGTAATTTAAGGAATTTTCAGGTGTTTAAGTGGTTCAAATTGGAGAGTAGCACCAAGGGTGACATCAGTCAGATTTCACACCGCTAAAGAACATTACGTCACTGTGTGCTGGTAGCTTTGTTGTGAGGTGTGTTGTGATGTTTTTGCTCACAAAGACTGCGAATCAGAGTTCTTTCCAGAATTACTATACTTCAGAACCCTAAATCCAGCAACACTTTGAAAATAGTTAGTTCTGAAATACGATTATTAGTATTGCACTCTGTGATATAATACAGTCTAGAAAGTGAAATTGGCTTGGGCCATGAGCCTGAGCAAGCAAACATAAGTGTAGGAAAACAGATACCACTTAAGGAGTCAAAATTTGGCATGATGGTGATGACAAAGTTGTAAGATGTGTTTTATTACGGAGGATGAAACACTATTTGCAGTGGAAGCTGTATCTGTTGACCTAACCAGAAAAAGCAGTTACCTACTAAACTTTAAGATGATTCTCTCTAAGGGAAACTTTAAAGAGGCAGCAGGCCAGTTAATCTTGATCATTTAATAGTTTGGATTAGAGCAAATTTATTTCAGATTACATTTAACTGAAGCTCTTGCAAAAAATCTTGGATGTGATTCAATGCTTGATTGTATAAAATACATTAAACATTAAACCCAAATCTTACCAGTTAGGCATATGACTGCTAAATTTAAATGTGTACATATGCCTGAGCAGTCATCTGTATTAGTACAAGCGTGTACCTAAGGTATCAGTGCAAATGACATGATGTATACACTTAGTTCTTAACATTTTCCAAAAAGAATGCTAAAACTAGTGACAGGCATTTAATATAAATTAAGTTAAACTGAAACTAATTAGCATAATTGACCAAGACCGCTCCACCAATGTTCTAATAATTCTCCAGCAGGAAGCAAGATCTCTCCTGTGTTTCTCTTTTCTTGATTGCTTACAATAGCTCCCATGCTCTGTATTCATGTTTCATGTTATAGAAATTTCAAGTTTGCCTGCTTTTCAATCTAAAAACTAATATGAATTTAGTATGCTTTTTAGAAACTATGCAATATTCATGAGAGCTACTTAAATGTCTGCTTAACTGTTTCTCCTTCATGAAGATTTTCTGCTATATTAATGCCTCTGCAATTATACCTTGTTCTTCCAATAATAATATATGAATCGATGACCTCAAATCAGTGAAAAAGCACTGGAACCAGGTGTTCTTCTGGTTTTGATCTATTCTGTTGCACTATAGTGCTTATGACCCTATTTATGCCTAAAGATGTCAAGAGGAGCTACCAATTTTGTCAGAGTGTAGCTGAGAGTTTTGGTAATGTACCATGTGAGACTTTTTGGCCTTTTCTTCATTTGAAGAAGTTGTGTGAACACTCTGAAGCTGGAGTGTAATGTTATCCAAAGAACATTTCTGTGAAATGTTATATTTGTTATTGTTTGTCCCATAACAGCAAAACTTACTTAGGCACAAAATACATTTATGTGAAAGTGCTATGATTTTGAGGCAAAAGGAATATATTCTGGAATCACAGGGATATAATGCTATTATGACTATTGCCTTTGTTAGAAGAACAACCATGAGCAGAGATTTAAAGGAAAAAGTATGCAATTCAACCACATCTACAATGTATGTGAAGTATTTAAATCTTTATTTTTCTCTGGACATTTTGATCTTTTGACATATGAAAAGCAACTACCATATTATTGACTGTATGGAAAGTTCCCCTTTAGGGTTTAGAAGGAAGCTACAGGAGGGGAAAAAAAGATGGTCCATTGTTAAATCTTCAAAGGAAAAGATTCAGGCATGAAAGCAGAATTGAGATAGAAAAGGTGTTTTAAGTTATTTAATGTTTCAGAATGGGATTCTGGCCCCTGTCTACTGGCCAGTTTCAAATTTACTGTCTAAGAACTGAAATTTCAAAGGTGATTTGGAAATGCCTTTTCTCCTGCATTAACTAATGTGAGGGCATATGGCCCTTTAGTCTGAACACATGGCACTAAAAATATACATGTGTAGAGTGCTTTGTTTCACGGAGTCACATTTTTCCTTTCATTTGTTTCTGAAATCAAAGTTTTTGTGTTCTTGAAAAGACTGAGCCTGTGTAATGTCGTGCTTTGAAATACGGTTCTCTTGACATTATAAGACCACGAAAGGCAGAACTTTGACTAACTGAATTATTCCTTCACCTTAAAGAGAAATTGTCAAGTTTGCAAGTCTCTAAATATGACCCACCTAGTTTTATTTCCCTTATGTCTTATTCTATTACAAAGCTTATTTGATTCTTTTCTACATACAGTGCTTCAAAGCTTGCTTTTCCTCATAAAATTAAACAAATAATAATACAGAAACTTAGGTTTTGAATGACTTCTTCATAATTCAGATCAATGTGGGCAGGTGATTGCAGTGTGCAAACTTCATTTCAACTGAGTAGTGCTTATCAAACAATGAGCAAAAGAGATTTAGAATGAGTTATGTCTTTTGATGTGTGGGTATAGTGCTGATCAAAGCCAGTGATAGCTGTTCATGTGAATCCCAGGATGATCTTTGTCCCATTAAAAATATATTCCATTACAATAATTGTCAGATACCTCTTCTCCTTTTTAAGTTAAAATAATTTTAATTTGACCCCTTTAAGTCACAAATGCAAATCAAAAAAAAAATCAAAATTGAAACCCCTACTTTTATTTTAAAACAGAGTGCCTCCATCCAACAAAACTAAATCCCTAATGTTTTAATTACCTATAATGATCTCCTTTGCAAATATTTTGTTTATCCTATCCTGGAAAATGATCATGTTGAAAACCGTGCACCACTCGTGCATAATAGAGTCAGTATGTTTTATACAAGTACTGTTGCTCAAAAGGTTCTGCAACTGTAAAAGATACATATTTTTAACCAATCTCATTGTCACCTTTCTGTGAATATCTAACTGAAAGTGCAATTTAGATCTTGGTACTTACTTGTATATCGCTGACAAATTGGGTTTTACTGATGGGAATGATGTAAAAGCTCAATTTTGTTAACACTTGTGATATGTTGGAAATGAATTTTGGAAACTTAATGTGATAAGAAAACTCCTGACCTCAGTAAAAGCCATTTTCTGCCTAATAGAAACAGGAAACACCCAAGGCTTCACTTTGAAGTCCCTGAAACCCAAAGATCTGAATGAGTCTAAAATACCCAGAGTCCTATATAACTACAATTATATAGTTCAGTGTCTGAGGTAGGCTTAAGTTCCTGGCTGAATATGTATTAGATCAATGGTTAGAGAACGCTATGCATTTCAAAAAATGTGCAAATGGGCCAATCCATGGAATATTCCCTTCTCATTGCCCTCTTGAGGAGACAACCAAGGGATAAAATGAGTGTTATGTGCCTCTGCTTTTTTTGTGAGAGTGCATGAATATTGTGTTTGATGGGAGAGCTTCATGGCTTGATAGGTTTTCAAAAAAAATTAAAAAATCCTACAATCCTACCAGAAGGATGTGGATTGGGGGGTTGTAGTAGATAGACAATCTCGTTTCATAAATTGCGGATTTACTCCCAGATTGGAGTGAACCTTAACAGAAAGTTTGGTGATGAATGAGGAAAAAGTAGAAACAATCATCTTTGTTTCTACTATCTAAAATAAAATTAAAGTCACATTTTTCAAATGAGAATACATTGCCTGCTGCTTTGTCTGGTTCTTTCATTTCAGCTTTGTTAGATCTTTTGTTTCTTTGATGCTTGGAATATTGCACCATTTGGCTCTAAAACCTACATTAGAAGAGCATTAATTAAAGGCAGACACAGTGCAATGGAGACACTGTTAAAATTATGCTTGAAGGTACAATGTAATTAATTTTGTACAAGTGAAACATAAAAGAGAGAATGAAACGAGGAAATAGCAGCATATCCTCACAAAATGATAATGAGAAATACAATTGCAAATCAGACAAAATATGAAAGGACATATGGAATAATTAGTCCTCAAGAAAGAAATATAAACAAAGGGCAACCTGCTAAGTGCTCATAAAAATTAAGTAACTAATGTTCAGGGTTCTTGGATTGTGTTTTGGGGTGCTTTTCTGTGTAGTTTAAGATTTGTGTTAAGTAACTACTGCTAACATGAGGATGTAAATTTTACACCATAATTTCCTGGCAGGTATGTAAAGAATTGAGTATATAGATTCACTTAAGAACAAGATCTCTGCTATAAGCTCTCTAAGTAGATAATGGGTTGGGATCTGGGTTATAGTTCCCAGGTTGAAAATGAGGGCACATGACAGTATTACAGTTAATTATGTCTGTATAGCAGAAGGAAAAGGCTTTAGGAAACTGCTTTATTTTAATTAGTCATTTTAAGTAACAATTAAACTTTTCCAGTTCTTCTTAGAACCCCTATGGTTCACCTTCAATTGTGAGTATTCTTCAGTAAAGCAGTTTTAAAGGTATAAAAATGTGGCTTGAACATTCATCCTGTACTCCAGAATTTAACTGAAGCCAGGGGATTCCTAAGGTCTTTTAAATTTAGCACGAAGCAACATGAAACAGAATGAAAGACTGTCATGTGTCCAAAGATCTCTGTTGCACGTGATGAGCTTCTTTCAATGGCTGGGCTTGCAGAATTGTTGGTTTGTCTGCAGAGCTTTCATTCTAATTTTGTTGGAAATTGTTTATATGTTGGCATGAGCATTATGCTGCCGGCTATGGGAGGACAGTAACACTTGTTTATTAGTGAGACTGGCTTATATACAACTGTCAAAGCCTCGGTTTTCTTCTGCTTTTAGGTGGTCTGTATCTTGCAGCAATATATAGAAGAATATAGATTTCAAAACAGTGTTTTAAAGTAAAACACATTGAAGTGTTTCCAGTGTATGTAATTACATTGATGAGTCCACACCTTTTTTCTCTGAAATGTCAAACCACATAATTTGAAAATCAAGCTAACAGAAAATCACATAGTGAATCTTTAAGCCTCTGTGGCAAAAATCTTAACTGAGAGGAGGGTTTTATGAAGCATGGTATGAGGTAAAACTATGAAGATCCTTGATCTCTTAAATTCTCTATTTTGTAAGCATTTGCACAAAATCATAGGAAGATAGGAACTTCAGAAGTGCACCCATTAATTTTTACAACAACTTTACAGACAACTTATTTAACTGAAGCTTAATCTTTATTCCAGTGTCAAGACTTTCTAAATTGTCTATGTTAATTATCACTGTGTTGCTAGGCAGTTATTTTTATCTTTCAGAGTTGATTATTACACCCATAAAAATTATCCAACTAAGTAGCATAACTCTCCAAGTAATATATTCTTTACAGCTTATTTCTACAAATATGCTTCTGTTGTTGGATAAAACATATGTAGGAAATTGATTCTCTGCTTCACTTTAGTTTACAGGTTTTTTAAGAGCAAATTTTGTCTCTACCAATTAATATTTGCAAATTTTTTTCTCTGCTGTATGAATGCTATGCAATTTTTGTAACAAGCAGCTCTAATTCACTGCTTCATGAAAAGGTCTTTAAATCTGTTAAAGCAGTATGTTTTAATGTCATAAAGATAATATTTTGAAAGGTAAATATATTTTGCTACTATTAGTGATGGGGGAATATCTCTTTCTGATAAAAAAGCTGCTCTTAGTGTTGCACTAAGGCTTTAGAGACAGGTTGTAGAAAGTTATGTGTAACTCTGGTCTTGTTCAAGTGCAATCAGTAGGGCTGGATTGCAGGGGAACACGTGCCTTCACCCGCCTCTCCGTTGCAGCCACGTTCAAGAGATGTATCTTGCGTAGCACGCAGGATTACACAGCAAAGGTGTTTAGTTTGAGTGGCCCCGTGAAATTAGAGCTTTCTTCACTGCCTGTAACCTCCAGAATGTGCTGGTGCTTCTGTGGGTGCTGGTCTTGTGGAGTCTGAGATGCAGAGAAGGGTTGCCTCCACGTTACGAAGCTGAGGTAGAGAAACATCAAAGACCTCTCATGGTTTCAGAGCCTCTTTTGCATAGCAGAGTGTTAAGTTGTGGCCCTCTGAATATTTGAGTAATGCCTTTCCCACCAAATTATTCTTTTTGTCTTCCTTGTGATTAAGTTTAGAAACAGTGTATGCCATTTCCAAAGTGTATAACTACATATAAAAAAAACTCCTGATATTTCCTTACAAAACAAACCCATAATATTTTGAAATCCTCATTGACTGGAAAACTTTCAAGTAGATGAGCAATTTTTGTTGCACCTTGTAATTTTAGTTTCTACCTCATGTAATTAATCTTCTCCTGTTTTGGCAATCATGCAGTTATGGTAAGAGACTTTGCTAAAAAAGAATTTCCAAAGTACTTACAAAAAGTAACTGCAGAAAAAATATTTTATTTCTTGTTAAAGTTGATGCTTGTTTGGTTTTTTTTTCTGTCCAGTAAGGAAAATCCAGTGTGTTCAGTGACAAGGACACAGCAGTGAAAGCCACAGCACTGCGCTGTGTTTATCCCATCACTTTCTGAAGAGCCTGTACCCAGCTGTTGATGCAATTGTGTGATGTCTTGTAGAATTCTTATGGTGACAGTTTTCATTCATCTGCTTGAACTAACACAAAATGAGTGCTAAACAAGCAGCAATATTATTGCTGCCGTTTAATATATTAGAACAGCTGCTAAAGACAGTGTCAGTGGGGAAGGTGTATCAAGCATGGTACTCAAAATTTACTGAAGTCTGGTCTCAAGTGAATTTCTAACTTCATTCAAAGAAATATGCTTCAAAAAATTCTGAGGTATGTGTCTTCAACCAAAATTGCACCTTGTTTCAAATTAGGTTGTGGTTGTGGCCACCTGTCATTACACTGCCAGATACTATTAAACCATCAAAGCAGTATTTTAGTTGCTTTGATGTAGACTGGAATTGTATCTACTGCTGAATGATGATTAGATGAAAAGTTACAAATGTATCCAAAGGGAATAAAAACACTACTCTACCCTTCATCCACCACAATTTAATTTTTTCCTTGTGTTTCTATTATTGCTGATGCATTCCTTTGTATTTATACATGTTAGTATAAATAGTAGAAATATAGAAGTAGAAATAGCAGAAGTGAGCTCTACGAATATCATTAAAAAGCTGCCATTAATAAGCTTTGTCTCATTAAAGTGGTGTTTCCTGCATCACAATTTCCAAAAATATATCAGTAGAAAAGATTAAATGTTACTTATTTATTCGTGTGTGTCTCTGTTCCTGGAAAGATCTGGAGAAGAGATAGTGGAAACGAAAGTCTTATTTTTTTTAAAAAAAGAAAAGTTATTTATGGAGAAGAGATAGTGGAAACGAAAGTCTTATCTTTTTAAAAAAAGAAAAGTTATTTTAAAAATACAGAATTAGAATGAAGTTCTGTTCAGGTTTAGTAGAGAAGTCTAGATCTTACTTGAGACTCATTGGCTATGTTCATGAAGTACCTGCTTAGTCAGTTGATATTTGAGTATGGTATTTAGATATCTGATAAGTTTTTCTGTTCCAGACTGAATGCTTAGGTTGTTACAAAGTAAAGAAAACTTCACTAGGAGAAAGAGACATACATTTTAAATCCTGGTGGTGAGACTCATGCACAAGTGTATACCACAAAACATTACAGGAGAAAATCATTCCAAATCTAAATGGTTCCAACTGAACCTTCCACACCACTGTAGTAATGAAAATTTTTTACAAATTGGCTTTCATAGTAATAAAACAATTAAACTAACCGATTCTCAGAAACAGCCTTTCAGCTGTTCCAGAATTGGTTTGTAACCCAGAAAAAAACCCCAATCTTATCTGAATGTGTATTTGTTATTTATCTGAGCCCGTGTCTAGGGGCAGACAAGAATATATAGGTGCTTACTAGAATACGTAATTTAAAACTGGATGCTGAAAGCAACTTCTGGGAGTGCTACCTGCATCTGGGTTAATGGAAGGAAGACACCCATTAGTAGCTAATGTTAGACTTGATGCTTTTAGCGGAAAATCAGTCAGAGATCAGACCCTGCAAACATCTGGCTTTTTGTTTGAGGAGAAGTTAATGTTGTATAATTACTGAAGGGCAAAGTTCCAAAGAGAGAGAGAAGAAAAAACATTACTATAATGAAATATCTGATGCTGCATGATGTATTTCCTTTTAGCTAAGCAAGAACATTTTTGAGCTCAATTTCATGTTTCAATGTTTCTGATTTTCAGCAAATTGCAACAATACAAAAAGGCTAAGTATAGGCTCCAAATGATGGCTGGTTTATGGTTAGGACTATAGAAAAGATGAATGTTTTTCTCTTGTTTGTTTCTGGTTGCTTGCAATAAAATGTAGACACAGAGCTATTTCTATATAGACATTTTCATTTTATTTTCTACAGCAAGAGTCAATTGTGCATCACAGTTATGTATTCAAAAGGGATAGGTGTGAGTTAAAGCACTTAATACAAGATTGGAAACTTTTAAAACAAATTATTTCAGATTTTCTTAAGCTCTCTACATAATATTGCCATCAAATATTTTTCTTTACAACAGGAAAAGTAAATCCCGGCTGCAAAACTTACCCTGGACTAGATGAGCTTCAGAGGTCCCTTCCAACCCCTATCATTCTGTGATTCTGTAAAAACCAATGGAAATGTGCATAGGCTAGGCATGAAAAACAAAACAGGATTTGTGATAGCTAGAGAGTAAAAAAAAGCCCAAAGTGTTGTCAATTTTAAAGCATGATAATGAAGGGAGAAGTTACTATTAAAAATAGCAGCTTAACTTAGTGTCTTGTATTCATTCCTGGTCAGTGATGTCCATATCAGATCTATAGAATTTTCAGGTTAAGATTTTTGTGGTACTGAGATACACATCTGCAAATTAAGGTAATTTCTTCCTGCTTTGTGTCTGGGTTGATGGGATGAAGTCAAAAGTGCTTTGTATCTGCTGTGGTAGAGAAGGCTGTGGTTTTCTGTTCTTGACTGGGTGGTGGTGTTTTTGTTACTTTTAACCAGGAGGTTATAAAAGACAACAAAACCCACAAGGTTTTTGTAATTCCTGTAACTGGAAGTCAGAATATCGAGTCTAACAACGGGTGGGAAGGACCAGAACATGTATTTTAACTACCTCACAGGAGCAAAACACTAACCAAATGTGTAGTCAATATAATTAGTTCTATTTATACCTGCATCTGATTAAATCTGCTACACCTCTGTGATTCTGGGACATCATCCATAAAATCTTTTTTTTTAAAAAATCAGAAGTTGTAAGTGTTAGAAGATCTGGAGACTCAAATCAGTAACGCTTTTTTTCCCCCATCTTAATTCTAGACTTTACCACCTTGCATATTATAAACTGTTCATGCTTAGTTCACAGGATTCTTAGGTTATAAACAGCAATACTCAGCATTTTTACTTTGGAGTAAATTGTTGGGGGAGAAACATTCATAGCAATATTAATCATATTGTCAAAACCAGAAGAAGTTAAGGTATCAAATTGAGAGTATTTTCCGGTTTTATGACATAATTGTTTCTGTATTAGGCCCACAAAATCAAAGCAAAACAAAGCTCTGCAGTAACAATGTTTTTAAAACTTTACTGGTAGCACTTGCTTTAAGATGAAATGAATAATTACCAGCTCACTAAAAACTGACAGGTAACCAGTTACAAGGAAGGTGTTGTCAAGTTATTTCAGCTAGGTAAAATCAGTCTTTCCCTGTTATTCTTAATTAAGGTAATTCCAGCTTGGCTTTTCTGTAAAGCTGATTTGAAATTCAGAAAAGAAAAAAAAACAAACCTTGAAAAAGAAACAATAATGCTATAGTATACAGTACTTTGCAATTGAATAGTTAATAGTTATTTTTAATGGCTCTTCACAATAAGATGCAAGACATCAAATGAGAAATGTTTCTGAAAAACTTCCTTTTTTATTTAGGCACTGCCTATGAGCTAGATTTGTAGAAGATCTGTCTGCATGGGTAGAGTCATGACTGAGGGCTGCCAAATGCTAAAATTTTCAGATTTCTGGTGTTTGAGTATGGGTGGGTCTCTTTGTCTCTGAAAGACTAGAGGCTGGAAATGAGTTACCACTAATGCACTACAGATCATCAGTGATTTCAGTCCAAATCTGTGGGAGTTATCACTGGTTATGCTACGAGATGTCCTACAACTGGACAGCTACTTTTGTGAAGAAAATTATGTGACTTCAGAATTCATGGCGAATGCTTAATGCACATGCCTTTATATCTAATTTTCAATACCTACCTCAACAGGAAACTACTTAAAAATAGATCTAAATTAATTCATATCAAAGTTGTAAGTATGATGATACAGTCCATGTATCCAGTGGAGGCTTATGCTTTAATTCTTGCCTTGAGTTTGTTCCATCTTTGAGAAGGGTTTTATGGCATCTAGAAAACCAAACAAGTAACCAATATCCCATTTTTTAAGTGCTGGAAAACTGAATATTGTTATTATAAAATGACTTCAAAATCTAATCTGGTGATTTTTATGTAAACTGTTGCCAGCACTTGCATGGAAGGGCGAGACACTAACCGGGGACGAATTATTTAGCGCAGTGCTTGGGTAACAGTTTCAACCCTACGCAGCCTGCAGAGTGCAGTGAGGTCTGCCAGGGAATTGTGGCATCACAGTTGAATCAAATTTGGACCTTCCAGAACGCAAACCAACATTACCTGCTCTGGTATTCAGAGATTTCACGACTTGGTGGAATAAGTAAAAGAGCTATATATGCAAACTCAGAGATTATTTTAATTTGCTCCTCATGGAAATCGAGTAGTTACACTGGTGGAATCTAGACTGTAGTAGGAGACTCAGTGAGTAGGTAGATATTGGTATAACCAGAAGCACTTTTTGTAGGACAATAGTGTAGTTATCATAATTCATAGTCTGTGGTTTTCATACCAGCAAATTATATGGAAAAGTATTTGTAACTTTTGTCTCTCCCTCTTGCCCACCCCTTGTGATGTTGATGTGGCTGCTTGTTGCAGCATATTCTTTAGCATTTGTCTTTATTCCATTATTCACAGGACCACCTCCAGTGAATCCACCAGGTCTTGTGTGATGTAACATATATCTTTGCTAGGAAGCTTTCGCTTCAAAATAATTATACTCATGGATAACTTTATTTTCACAGACTGTTCCATATTGTGTCTGCTCACCCCCAATCTAATTTTATTTTGAAGGACTAGAATATCAGCCATGTTGTTCTCAAGCCTGAAGTTAATGTATTCATTAGTTATAATTGCTTCCAATGTGTCCTCACCAATCATAGTCTTTGGGTTACTTAATGATTCTGATTGGATGTTCAACACTTTTATCTGAGTTAATTTACTGTTCATAGTACAATGATGGATTATTCATTTTGTTACCCAGATTACAACTGTAAATGGAGTTATACATCATCAATGAGAGCACCACAGAATCACTTAGCTAAAAAAATGCCTTCTAGTTATCTCGAAGCAGCAAAGATATTCGCATAAAAACTTTGAGGCTGGCAGTGCTTCCTGCCCAAAGATGGTTGAATTAATTAGCCTGTTATGAATTGCCATAAAATTCTGTAAATGCTAATTTTAAATGCTCTTTTCTAACTGTGCTGAAATGTGCACATGTGCGAACAAGTTATGCTGAAGGAAACTTAATGAAATATAAAACTAACTGAATAGTAGTCGGGAGCTCATAAACAGCTTAGAACTCCAACTCTATGTACTTTAGTGCTTACATTTTGCAAGTAACGTCCATTTAACCTAAGCCTTTCCACGTGGTGTCTGTAGCTTAGCTCTCTCACTACTTTCTTCTGCTGTTGCTGTTGGAGATGAGATTTGCAAGCTTCTGTTAATTCGTGATTGAAAAAATGAGTAGCAAGTCTCGTTGTGATGAAAGTAATCAGCATCTGCTCACGTGTCCTGTAGATATCTAATGTTTGAAATGCAGGATCAAACAGAAGTCAAAAGCTGGGCAATTCTGGTCACTGAAGATAATGCAAAGTCCTACAGAAGCAGTATCCATGATTTAGCCAGAATTTGTGCAACTCACAAATGTGCAACTCACAAATGTGCAAAGAGAGAAACTCCTTTGCAAGTCAGTGAGCAGTCCAGCAGCCCCGTGTCCAAGTTAGCTTCATGAGGGAGGGAATAACACTGCTGAATTAAATTCAGGTGAAGCTGCTAAACCAGAATAATTGTGTCTATACCCTGTGAATGGGCTACTATCCCTTTGGGGAGTTATTATTATCACGGTACGAATTTCACTCAATTTTAACTGAAGTGAGTGTGTCAGTATGATATCTAGACATTATTTCATGTAGTGTGCAAACTAAGTAAACATTTCATGGCCAACAGGCTACTTGTCATGACTTATCAAATACCTGCCAACAAATATTAGAGCTTTTGCTACGGATTGGATTCATAAATAGATAGTTTCAGTACATCTAATTCCCTAGGGCTTTTCTGGTAAGACAAATTTTCACTGAGTTCATATAAAATGTCTGATGGGATATTAAATACACAAAAAGGCATACTTTAAATACATGTGATACAGGAACTTTTGGTAGTACTCGCAGCTGTAATGTGAGACACGTTGTATTCACTCATGATCTTGTTTTAAAAACATGGGAAAATCAGGCTTCGTGTCTACAGATAACTTGAGATTTATGCTGTTCTATTTGTGTAGTTCTTAGCTTACTGGTGTGTTCATGCTTAAAATGAAACATTTATTTTGATATATATGTCAATATATATACTGGACAATCATTGTAATTAGGAAAATGTCTCAGAGGAAAAGAATATTCAGTCATTAAGAACATCCTTGCCTTTTCCCTCAAGAAATACACTTCAGACGTTTTGGCTGAAGAATATGGGGAAATATCACTAGATAAAGATGGAGTTACATAAGTAGAAACTTAGGAAACTTTTGAAAATGACAAAACCAGCAGAAATAAGGAAAAAAACCTCTCTCTGTAAACTCTGCACCAGTCAATATTTCCTGGCTTCAAACTCCTGTGCATGAAGTATTGATTTTGTGCATTTCCCCTAAAGACAAGGGCTAAAAAATGGATAAAATAAGCTTGTGTATTTCAGCATCAAACTTCAAAAACTGTGGGACAAAGAAGCTCTAGGAAAGCCGTCTTTTAATTAATAATTCTGAATAAATGATTATCTTTTACTTCTTGGAGTTTCATTACATGACCATTCTATTAAAAAATGAATCAGTTCTTTCAAATAATTCTTAAATATTACGAGGAAACGAATATTTCCATTTAATGAATACCAAATCCTCTCAGGTATCATGTACATGGGCATCAGATTTCTTCAATTCCCACATTCTGTAAATATCTGATCCCTTGCATTTGCCTTCTGTATTACTTTCCTGATTTAGAAGATCAAACCAGATGACCACTATGGTTCCATCGCTCCTAGGACCAGTGACAGTATGAACTGAGGACTGCTAAAGACATCACTGAGGAACTGAGTATTTTTTTAAAGCTTTTCCAAAGAGGCATAAAATTAGAGTTGAACACATGTTCCAAAATGTCAAAAATACCCTCATTAATCCCTAATTTTTAATGTCCTCTTTCATGCTTGCAGGAGTTCATGCATTTAATTTATTCTCCCATGTTTTAAATTTTCTTCAAAGATGTATTTTTTTAATTAAAATAGTTATTATAGCTGTCACTGATGCAACATCATCTTTAAGTTCCTCTTGGGTAGCATTTATAGCCAAGTGTTTGTCAGAAGTATAACTTGTCAGTTTGGCGTTTGAAGTCCTGTAGCATTCTGGGACCATTTCAGTGCTTTTGCAAGTGACCCTAGGGGGAAAAAAAGAAAAAAATGTAAAAAGGAAGTTTTTCATTGCTACGTTTCCAATTAAGTGCCATAGTTTTACTTGACAGCTGGTGAGTGGAAACAATTTGACAAGTATGTCTAGACATTGTAGAAGGCAATGGGGGAAAGTCGCAGCAGAGCGAAGGAAGTCCCGGAATTTGAGTTTTACTCTGCTCTGGTACAAGGTCCTAGCTATTTAGGGACAAAATAACCTATTTTTTTCTGAGTTTAAAGCTTGTGGAATTCTCTTCTTGTGATGTAAATTAGGTATTTATTTGGGAGTACCACCACGGTAGCCACAAATAAAGTAAGCTAATGGCTGCCTCACTGATGTTTTGCACTCAGAATCCAGCAGTCAAATGTGTTTGTTACTTACCACTGAACTGGGTCCTGAATCAACGTAATTCATAAAAATCCAAAAGATAAGAGATTTGAACTAGCAGTATGAGGAAGCAAGAGTAAATTATCTACTCCCACCTGTGAAGGCTTTAGAAAGAGGGTGTGTAAAAATTCTCACAAAAGACTCTAGCAAGCTAGAATTTAATCAAAATCGATGAGGAATATAAAGATGAGAAGTAATAAAATGTAAAACAGTGGTAGTAAATTCTGAAATGAATCCTGGAAAACTAGAGTACTTTTTTGCCAGTAGTTGTTAGTCTGAAAGACAGAACCTATCAAAACAGAGGGAGTATTGTACAAGAAGAATCAGTGCAGCATGAAGATTTTTTTAAATTTTTCAAACCTAAATAGATTTATGATAAGTGATAGACAAACTTTAGTTGCCTGACCTTTTTTTTTTTCCTAGTTTTCCAATTACTACGTTTTTTTTGTAGTTTTCCCATTACTAGTTTTAAACTGTCAGATTCTGAAGTCCTGTACAAGGTGCCATTCCTCTCAATTTCTCTGGTAAAAAAAAAAAAAAGGGGGGGGATAAGAAGCCTTGCTCTACGTAGGAATCAACAGAAGAGCTGCTTTTGTAGTTATGTGTGCTTCACTTTTAGTGCTTACAAGCAAAGCATTCATGTTGCTTGCAGATGCTCCCTGCTTGGAAAGTCGCTGGCTTGATAGAATGTTAAGCAGAGAGATGAAGAAAAAACATGGGCAGAACTTTCCACGAACACCTTAATCGTCCTTTGGGTTGAACTTTGTGCGTGTCTGGCAAAGCCCAGAGGGCAGTCTCTGATCGCTTCCAGGTTGTGCCTGAGGCATCACTGTGTATGGGGTTGTCTGACCTGTTGGCTGTATTTGGTGCCACCAGCCAGCCTAGCACAGGCTTTTGGTGTGTGTTTTTGTTTATCTTCTGACCTTAGGGGTGGTAGTGAATCGTGGTTTAGATGTACTAATGACTTAGAAGGGACATACCTTCCACATCTTTGTAAAATTATCAAGTCTAGTGGGTTTAGGGGTCTTGGTCCTTTGCAAAAGTGTGCCTGAAATGCACCAAATACATCAGTCTTCAGTTTAATCAGAATATCTATTTCCTTTCATTCCAAGATAGATTCTTTGTTTGAAAGCCATGGGACTGTTTAGGAGATCCTCTGAATTGTCTCCCAGACACTTTCCATGGAAGTTTTTGTTGTGTTTGTTAGTATTAGTAAGAGTTTGAATGTCTTGCGTCAAGCGTATTTTTACTCAAATATGTGAATTACACACATACTTATGAATTTTCAGGAGGAGAGCCTAAATAAGTAGAGCTCTAATAGCACGGTAGCTACCTCTGCTTCTTAAAAACCTGTGATCTGAAAAAGAAACACTCATGCTCTGGTTTGGTTAATA
The DNA here is from genome assembly GCF_000703405.1 of Apaloderma vittatum. Taxonomy (NCBI): domain Eukaryota; kingdom Metazoa; phylum Chordata; class Aves; order Trogoniformes; family Trogonidae; genus Apaloderma; species Apaloderma vittatum. Next base: position 138,579 of record NW_009713162.1, on the reverse strand, counting down.
ACATTTTAAAAAAAAAAAATTTCCAGGGCTTGGAGACCTTGTAAAAACCCCAAACCCAGCATCTGATTAACTGATGACTAAATAAACAGCAGCAATATAATGTGACCTTTAAAGAGCAGCTCATGAAAATCTTTTGAAACATTTCTACCCAAAGTATATGTGATGAAATATACAGTGTTCTGTTTGATTCAGTATTTAATTTGATCCATGAAATACTTGCGCAGTGCAAGTGGTCCCATTACTGGATGTATCACAGAAGTGCTAGAATCAGCTAGACTTTCTGATCACCTCTTTCCCTTTTAGATGGATTTTCTCATGACTAGCAAAAAGAAGATATACAGTGTTGTTGAGCCACAGTTCCAAATGCAGGCAGGAAAAGAAAGCTGGAGATCACTAATGCTTATATTCCAAAGGGCTGGAACGTGGACCTATGAATGTAATCAAAGCAGAAGTATTAAAAATTATTTTGTAACTATGAGGTAAATTATTATATATTAAATCTGGCTTCTTTGATACGAGATAGGGTGCAAGGAAGCACATTAAAATGGAATGTGCTTTGGTATAAATGTGGTTTCTCAGAGTTCAAAAATGTGATATATAACCAATTCTACTTCAAGCAAGAATTCTTTTTTTTGACTTCCAACTGTGAAGTAAAATTTTTTTTTTCCCCTTGAACAGTAAATTAATTTTCTCATTTTAATCAAATCTACAAATTTTTGTCTATATCGAGTAAACAAAGAAAAATAGAAACTCCTCACGTGTGAACACACCATCAAAAACTCACAGTTTCCTTGTTTAGTATAAAAGCATGTTAAATACTATAGAATATTCTCCATAACGTTGTTATATTTATGAATAAACAGTAACTTTTATCTCTTTCACTTACATATTTATCACTTTCATTACCTTTTACTTTTGCTCACTTAATTGCTACCTGTGCCCATTACTCTGTTCCTGGCTTGTTTGTTTGAACTGATGCTGACCATCAGCCCTGTGCTGGAAGTCAATACTTTCCCATCAGGACTTGAGAAACACCAAAAACTTCAGGAATAATTTAAAGGCCTCCAAAGGTGCATCCACCTGTGTTCCATTTCCTTCTCTTTGTTCACAGGGAAGCAGTTGATCTCAAAAGAACATGATCGAGATCTGAAATGCAGACAAGTCCTTCCCTTAATTTACATTTAAGTATAATGCATTTTTATATGAAATTTAAGTCAATGCAATGGAAAGCCTGGAAAAGGTGATTACTTTGTCATAGGTGCCCTTTCTCAAATTTTTTTTTTTTTTCCCGTGCTGGAAAGGGATCCAAGAGCTCCTTATCTCCCTGGACGTTGTTTGGTGGTTTTTTTTCTTGCCCAGAAAGAAAACACAAACTCTTATGTGGCCAATACAAAGAGAATTGTTTATGCTTTTCTGAATGAATGCCAAGAAAACATAAACCAGAAAACAAAGACAAAACCCTTCTTGAATTTGCTACTTTAATTTTCTGACAGTCTGTCACACAGAAGCATAGAAATCTTAAAAATCCAATTTATATATTTCCTTTTAAACTATTTGGAAAACTGAGTGCGGGCTCATCTTTGAAGAGGCTATAATCTAGGTTGAAAGCATAAAAAGAGGCACATTAGAAAGTTTTTTTTCTTCCTTTAATTTTCTCTCAGAAATCGAATGGGACAAATCATCGCAGTCCTGTTGTCTTGAACACAGCTGAACATCTGTCGCAGGATAAGGCTTGTCAGGCGCTACGCCGCTGTCTGTGGAACTTTCACACCATAATCTCTTCTTTTCTCTGACAGAAACTGTTCCTAAGAGGATGTTACCTCAGATTCCCTGCTTTCTCTTTTGTCCATCTCCTATCATCCAGTCTTTCTAGCTTCTTTCCTACTTCCATCTTTTGTAGATCCTAGCTTGATTGGACACCTTTTGTTTTCACCATTTTGATTCCCCCAGATACAAATGTGGGGTTTTTTTTAAAGTTTCTTCCAATGTTACCTGTACGTTTTTGGGGGTCTTTTGCTTTCACAAGGAAATTAGACTTACAGTGTTAGTGGCAACTCTCCAGTTACCCATCTCTATCTCCCAGGCTTTCCTGGCAGAAAATGACCCTTTGAAGAAGACAAACTAGTGTTGTAAGATCAAACATAATTTGGGCTTTCATTTTGGCCAGGTAACATGCACATATCCACCAGACCATAAGCATGTCTGTAGCTAAGAACTATGTATTGTACATAATAACTATAAATGTAAATGTATGCATGTTGGGTTCGAGTTTTTTGTAGTAGAAACATGTACTGCATCATAGTTATCATACATCAACCACTATAAATGGGTATAAATCACATAATAGGAGTTATCCATAGCAAGTTATGCAAAGCAGATGTTTTACATGTAGTGGGTGCTATTAGCCAAGCAAGTTTTGCTTAACTCATTCTCAGCAGGCCAAGGTTCAATGACTATAAAACTTTGCAAAAAAAGAAAACTTGATGATATCTGTCACAACATTCCCCCAAAGATTTCTATTAGAAATGCTGCTTCCTGAAATAAAATTGCAACAAGACAGATAATTTAGATGTCTAGAACATGCCTGCTATAGATACAAGCTACAAATATTAAGGTACTCTGCTGCTTCTTTGTTTAATCAAAACATGTTAATTTAAAATATGCATTTCAATCCCAGTCATTTCATATTATATATATGTATTGGTAAAATAAATATAGGTCTAGTATTGTTTAATAAAAGAATAACAAAATGATTCCTGACATAATCACCTTTAAGCTTACCCCTGACCTCATGTATTTTAATTATGTATAAGAGCTAGCAGATCTCCTGTGCAACAAGGAGCCCTTCATTACCTGTAATTCCTATTTTATAACTTTTTTGTTTGATCTGTTCCAGGATTCATTCTGAAGAAATTCAACAGAATAAATTATCATTCTCCCCAACCATTTGACTGTAGCTTTGAATATATAATGTATCCACCCATGTATATTATTTATGAAAGATTGATTATTCTTTCATCTCAATATCCCTTTTATGCCAAGAGAATTTCAAGTTTAACACTTTCCTTCCCAGACATAAAGATTACCTGTCCAAATGTGTGACTGCATCCCTCACGGCCATACCAAAGCTAGCTGAACACTCAGCTGGGTATGTCAACGTGAGTTACAGTTGTGCTTTGATTCATTGTAGGCTTCTGCAGACAACTCAAGGGATAGGAATGTGAATGGCCTTCTTTGTTATAATCTTTATGCCTTGACTGATGAAATGTGGCTTTTTAAAGCTGGGTTAATGCAGAATTTTAGTTTAAACTTTTGGCTCTGATTCACTGCTTTGCTGCCCCAGTTTTAAAACAGTAAGTGGAGTGGTACCGAGATGAAACTATGAAGAAAATCAGGGAATATGGGGATAAACATTAACTGAAAGTGTATAGCTGGAAGCCATTTGTCTTTCATTGATTTTTCCATTTTTCATAAACAGAATGAAAATAACTAAACCAGAATGTTTGAGTTGGGAAAATTCTGTATTTTCTTTTGCCTGCAGGTTTTGGTAAACCTGAGAGGTCTGTGTTTCTCGAGGACAGATGGCTTCATTACCACTTACACTGCACTGCTGTCACTTGACAAATTTTGTACCAGACAGAGTAAGATGGTGTCTCCTTATCAAACAATGGTGAGAACTTCTGTCTCGTGAATGCATTATCTTTCTTTAGACTGTTCTTGGAATGGTCTCACAGGAAAGGGTAAATTAATTATGCTTTTCTTTTGATGCAGCTTCTCAAACTTATGTGCACGCACACAGTTCTCAGCAGCTCAAATCAGATAAAATTTTTTTTTCCTTTCTTAAAGAGTACTGCACCAGTTACTGGTTATGTATGGATACAAGGAATGAAAACTTAAGGTAGTTGAGAAATATAGGAATATTCTTTAGCTATGAATTGTTCAATCAGCTAGAAAGGTCTTCATTGTGACTGCAAGCTTGTCAAAATCCCTATAGCCTTTGTCCAGTTTGGATTCAGCTTCAGCTATTTTTTTATGTAGAGCAGTTCTTATCTAAAAGCCAAATTAGTGACAGTGAGGTGGGTTACACGAAGAACATGTTACATGGGTCATCTGACACCCCATGGCATCAAGCATGCTTATTTGTGAGGATTGTGGGGTTTTTTATAGGTACATTTTGTGGTTTTCTCCCTGTTTGTTAGGTTGAGGTTTTTCAGCTCTAAGTTGTGAAGCTTGACCGTAAAAACAATGGTCAAGGAATAGTTAATCTTGTAATTTAAGTGTTAAAGTCAAAGGTATCATTCAGAGCACTACTACTTCTTTTTAAAATATATCTGTTCATCCTATTAGGTATTCCTTCATAGATATCTTGTCAAGCAATGAGCCTTGCAAAATATGCAGCTGTTTTAATTTTTGATGGATTTTCTAGTGGTCAGTTATTTTCACTTCCTTTTTATCTTTTCTCTCCAGTTAAATCATGCTTATTTGGTCATACTTTTGTAGAAAGTCTGTTACACGGTACTGGGGAAAGTAATTGTGTGGCTTTTGCTAAATGGAATGTGAAGAAAATAATGGGTTTCCTAAAATAAGACTTTCTTAGAAGATAAATAGTACAAATATCATAAGGAAACATATTTTGCATATCATAGAATCATATGGTGTATTAAAACTATTATTTAAAGACATGAAATCAAAAAGTTTTTATATTATGCTTTCTGGGGAGGGAGAAGGTTCTTCTAGTCAAAATAACTCTTGATAGGGTGCTGAAAAGTTGCTGCAGGTTTTGGTTAAAAATCAAGCAAACGATTTCACCTAAACTTGTTTGACATTTTATGATAAAAACCTGTGTCATGTTTTAACCTCAGGTAGCACCTAAGAACTGTGCTCAATAACAATTTAATAAAAAAATAAACCACTATTATAGTAGTACTGAAAAGGAGATTAAAAAAAAGAGAGAAATAAACTCCAAGTAAGAGGAGTGATGCAGAATGCAATTGCTCACCACCTGCTGACTGATGCCTGAGCAGGAATCCACTGCTCCTGGCCAACTCCCCTGCGTTTAGGTCCTGGGCATAGCGTCCTATGGGATGGAATGGCCCTTTGGCTAGTTCAGGTCAGCTCTTCTGGCCGTGTTCCCTCTCAATTTCTTGTGCACCTTTCTCACTAGCAGAGCACGGGAAACTGAAAAGTCTCTGACTTAAGACAAGTGCTACTTAGCAACAACTAAAACATCACTGTGTTATCAACATAATCCTGGTACTAAATCCAAAACATAGCACTATGTCAGCTAAGTTACTGGGAAGAAAATTAACCCTGTCCCAGCCAAATCAAGGACAACATGTTGTCAGGTTGTCCAATAAGGTTATCTTTTGAAATGTGTTGCAGAAGTAGTAAATAGAGTAGAAATTATTCAGTCATCACCCTGTCAAGGACTGCATGATTCTCACTGGCATTGTAGAAGGTGACACCTGCAAACCAAGACCCTAATTCTGTAAAGATACCACATTCTCTAGCTGGTACACAAAAGCAGCCACAGTAACTTCCGTGAAACTGGAAATAAACTATGTTTACTAGCTGCTTTCTTCCAAGGTGTTGCAGTAAAATTTATTCCTGTAAAAGCTCTCTCCATATTCTATCAATAAAATAGATAAGAAGTCAATGCAGTTTGGTGATCTGTACGCTCACTTAGAGTTCAAAGGAACAGGTTTTCTTTCCAAACCTACTACTGTTAACACCCCCTGCGCAAAACCACAGAGAGCACTATCTGCAATGTGCGTAGGTCTTTCATTGTTTTTCATCAGTAAATAGTTCAAGAATATCTCTAAGGTGAATAGCTGCTGTTACAGGGAATACGATAGTGTTACAATGTAAGGGTATGCATTTACTTTTCATGTTTAAATTGCACCAGAATATGTGTCCCTGGTGAATATTTTGTCCACTAATAAGATTGGTTTGGATTTAATTTCATATAGATCTTGTATCAAAAATCTTGAAGTAGATTTTTGATTTTGATCTTTTGTGTCGCTTGTTTTCCTTATTCCACCAGTCTAGAAAGTTTTGTCCCATTTCTGTGCCCAGCCATCTAGTTTTCTTTGCTTGGCTTGGCTATTTACTTGAGAGAGGGTGGGGTAAGGAGGAAGGAATTGTTGTGTTTAAGGTTTTTGTCCATTGAAATTCTTATAGGTTTTTCCAAGAACAAGACAATTTCTCTTTCTTTTTGCTCCGTGCAATGCAGCCGTGCACTCATATGAAAAGTTTTCTGTATGAGATTTAAAGTATAAACCAGAGGAAGGCAGTTCCTTCATTAGTAGTACTTCTGCACGACTTAATCTGATTCACTAGAGTTAAACTTAGCTGAAGCAGTTTGTGGCTAGAGGCTATTATCCCTCCATCGCAGAGAGATTCTGAATTGCAGTATTTGACATTGCTGGCTGGGGATCCTGTCTTCGACACAGTTGATGCTCAGACATAGGCTTTTGGCTGGCTGTGCTGCTCCCATCTGTTTCTATGGCATTGTTCCTGCGCACAAGGTGATATGTCAGTTCTAATAGGACAGAAATGCCAAGTAAAGATTAGTTTGGATAGGTGGACTTATTTATGCCATAAAAGCCCTGTCTTGTGTAAGAATTACCTCCTCTAGAACGTTAATGTCATGCACGCACTGTGCTTTTTTCCGTTTGCTCTTGCTAGTCTCTCTGTACAGTACCTTTTCCCTCGTAAAGGCTGCTTTCAGACGTGTGGAAATCAAGACTGCCCTCAGGCATTATCCTAGCTCCATCACCACATCCTGCTCAACAGGAGACAGCATCTAATTTGGCTCTGGATAATTACTTCCTGTGTCTTAAGAATGAACCAAGAATGCTTTGGTTGGTTCTGATATCGCATTCTGTTAGTTCTATCACGTTACTTCTCTTATTACGTGATCACTGTCCTATTTCTTAAATAAATATTGCACTATTGTGCACTTAGTTATTCAAAGAGTAACTGTGTGGGTAAAGGACTTTCTTTTCATGTTTGTAATTAAACTGATGTCATTGTTCTAAGGTCCTCAAGCCATTCTAAATGATCATATAGTTCTTAAGGTTAAAAGTTCCTTTCTTTCAAAGATACACATTTTAATAATTTATCTGTAACTCTTCTAATATATATTTCTTTTTGAACTTAACTTATCTTTCAGGGGAAAAGGCAGCTAACAATGAGAAAAAAATGTATTTTGCAATCTTAGGTTCCTTTAGTTTTTCTAAAGTACTTCCTATTCTATCCATCCTTTTCACAAAGCCTGAAGAATTTGTTATTTTGGGTCCAATTTAGTTAAAATTTATCAGCGTGTTATTTGATAGACATGCTAAAGATGAGTAGCTCAAGTTTCAATGTGTGTCTGCTCTGTATCTAGATATATTCTAAAGCTACTTGGAAGGTTTCCTGCTTTTGTGGAAGCACTGGTGCAGCATTCAGTAATGTTTTAACTGTGATCATGAGACTGAAAAATCCATGAGGATGGAGTCATTTTATAAATGGAAAGAAAAAACGCTGGCTAGAGAAATTGTTATAACAAACCGTAACATTTTTTGCAAGAGGAAAATGAACTTGTCCCCTTGAAAATTAACTGTATGCTGCTGGACCAAAAAGAGAGACTAAGCAGTTGCTCAGGATAGAGATACTGAGCTACGGCAAATTAATGTGTTTCCCATTCTGTTAATGTCTCTCTTTGTGTCTCTTCATTTTATCCTTTTACAGAGATTTTTTTTTTAATTAGCTTTATCCTCTCTGGTCAAAATTAATGACTGAACAATTATTAATTGTAAATTAGTATGTCTGAAGATGAATAGACCACCCCTAAAATTTGTCAGGACCAAAGTAAACCCAAGGCTTTATCACTTCCCCACAACATTCCTGGAGATTTCCAGTTGCACGCCACGGTTTTCAGCAAGCAGAAATGCAAGCTATACCCTTTGAAAAAGCCTGTTAGACTTCTGAACACACAGAGAAAATGAGCATCCTCCCAGGATACCATGTGTGCTTCAAGGGTTAAGAGAGATGACAAGACCAGGAACAGACTCTGATGTTCCTTTCCTTGCTTAGTCCTTATTTATCCAGTGGAGAATTAGCTGATCAGCCTATAATGAAACAACCAGTTTCACTGACTAACGTGCAGAGTTGAGGAGTGTGTTGCTCTGTTACAGACCTTTACGGATGTGAAAGACAAGAACTATTTGGTCATGACTGGTGTGGGAAATTTGAAGCATGTGTTGACCCTGAGTTTGGTGGGCGGTTCTTGGTTTTATAACCTTTCTCAGGAGCATTGAGAAAGGGGAACTCAGCTAAAATAAATGTGTAGAACGGTTTTGCTGGTTTTCTCAGACATGTAGGCGATAACAGATGTCATTTATGTGGCTCTTCTGGCTTCTTTTATTTTTTTCTGGACAATACTGTTTGTGTGCAGTGTACAGCAGTCTGAACCAATATTTGATCAGTTACAAAGACAGATAAAGACCAGAAGAAGCCTATTTAACTTCAAAAATCTGAACCTCTAAACCTAAGGGTCAATTGACAACACATAGGAATAAATAACAAATTGTCTTCTGCGTGAGGTAGCTGACAGTTATCTCTGCTGCTGAGTTTTGTTGTCACATGTCATGCAGGGATTTACTGATATGTCATATGCACACTCGCTTATAAATAACTAATATGCTTGCAGAGAGAAACTGTGAATGATCAACAACACAGAATGTCAAGTACTGCGTTTCTTTAATAAAACTCCTGATATGTCTCACAGCAGATTCCCAACTGCCTAGAGAAGTCCTATAGCTCCTTGTGCAACTAAAGAAATTACTCGTGTAATTTGCTGTTAATTCGTATGCAAAGTGTGGCATTACAGATATTTTTGATGAATAGTTCTTTTTTCTTTATTTTATATTGTAATGATTTATTATAATTTAATGAGCTATTGAAATTGTTAATTATGGAAAGGAAGGAATAGCTCACACAATACCATCTGAGTGCTGCATGCACAGCAGAGTGTAATAAATAACGGTTTTTAAACATGACTTGCAGTCCTCGTACAAAAAGTGCAATTCACATCAGCTCACATTTGCATATTATCCTTTAAGTAACACCAGTTTCAGAAATTCCAGTTAATGGCTTTTGTACTACGTATCTCAGACACTTCCTGTTGAGGTCTGTCATTTGGTCAGCTTAAACACTGGGCAAATAGAGATGGAAATGAAGAAACAGTTGACAAGCCAACTGATGCAGCAGCAAAAAAAACTTATTCTGAAGTGGCATATCCTGCATTTAAAACTATGAAAAATTCAGTTTAAATGCAGAAAATATCCAATATATTGTCATTCATGGAGGAATTATAAATTCCAAACAGGTTTGATTATTTTACTCCAGCCATCAGAATGTAGAGTTCCTATACCAGCAGGACTACTGAAACTGCATTTCATTTCCCTCAGTACTTAAAGTAGCCTATGGACAGGTTTTTTTTCTGTGGCTGCTGGGAAATTTTATTTATTCTATCAGAATTTCATGCTGGTGGATAACAATCATGTGATAATGTGGTAGCTTTAACATAAACTTCAATATGTACGTTCAGGATTACTACATTAATATACTGGAAAAAAATGCCCATAGCATGTTGTATCAGCCATTATAAATGACTTTATTAAGCAATAATAAATGAAAAACAGGATGAAAAACTGAAAGTCTTCTGAGTCAAGTGAGGATTGTAATATTTTTTTGTGAGATACTTCTCTCTGGATAGTAGGATGCCAAAAATTTAGCTTCAGAAGAGTGAAGCACTTAGAGCATTGAATATCTGAAGCTGGAATTCTAAAAATAGATGGATCAAAAATGCTGTGCAATTTCAAGCGAAGAGTATAGCATAGGCCATATTTCTGCCCCTACGTATATCTTGTGTGAACTTAACCACTGTCCTTTTAGCATGGCTTTAATATCATGTTCTGTCCTAAAGCATTTGGAGATACTTGAAGGAAATATATTTATTATCATTTATGTGATTATAGTTTATTAGCATTTACAGCCCTAAGTATCTACTTCAAACTGGTGCGAGTACTAAACTAGATTCCAAGTGGCTATCCAAATATTTTGAATGTTTATAGAATATCAGCAAATCTAGAATATCATTCTCCTCTAATGACATTTGTGCTGTGTATGTGAATCAAAAAGTCAAATAACATATTTCATTTTCATCACAACATGATTTTGCTGTCTGACATTAATACAAGGTCAAATAAACATCGCATGGGGAGGAAATAAATCCAAATTTGAAGTCTGAAAGGGCAGTCATATTTCTTCAATGTTCTGAATGTCATATTTTTGATAGAAAACTAATACAATAGCGAGTGTGTACATATGCCAGCTAAAGTTGTCTTTCGTATTCATATCAAAGTTTAATTTCTTTGAATCCTTTGTGTCTCCCATTCAGCAGTATCTTATGGCATTTATAATGTTTCTCTTAAACTGCAGCAAATGAAAGCAGCTTTGAAAGGTCAGACATTCTTTACCATTTAAAATAAAATAAAGCTAAGTTAATAGGTATTATTCAATAGACCAGAAAATGATGTTTCACATACATGTGTTGTTAAAGATGAATTTCCCACAGAGCTTTGGTACCATATAGTGTCTCGTAGATTTTAAGTTCTTCTGACAAAATATTACACTGAGTGTTCTGCTAATAAACAAGATGATTTATTTTTTTTTAAAAAAAAAAAGATGCTCCATCGTGTCTTTTGACTGTAATGGTAAAGTTATTATTCAGAGGCAGCCAAATTAATACAGTCATCCTGTGACCTACATGTATTACAAAATGAAACCTAATGTCAAAAATAGGAAAAATAAATTAATATTTAATTCAATAGCTGATAATAGGCAATATTCGCTCACAGTCTAATGTTAGTGTTTTATTCTATTTACTGTGTGCAGTAATACTAAGTAAAAATGAACTTCGGTGTAAGATTTCCCCAAGAGCTTTTGTTCTAGGATTTTTTTGAGGGTGTCCACAGTTAGTTCTGATAAAATGCTGAGACTGACATCTTTCTTTTTGAAATGGGTCATAATATTCAGCAAATTGAGCTGCTGTACTTTGTAGGGTTACATTATTATGGTCTGTATTTTCTGTACCTGGTCAAGAACCATAATATGAGATTTCTAATTTTTTTTTAACTTGTTACCTTGTAACTAAAGAGTTTAGGGCATTTTTTTTTTTTGTATACCGAGTAACAATTTCCTTTGAAAAAATCCGCCTAGAATGACCTACTATGTTCATGATTATAAGCATCTGCTCTTAAGAAATAAAATAATGGAAAAGTTATCAAGAGGACAAGTAAGAAAAAGTGTCAACAGTTCAGAAAACAATGCCTTGTTCTCATAACATTGGTACGTGCAGTTCTCTTACTGCTTTCAGATTAAGTGTTACATAGGGCACTGCTATTTCCATTTCCAAGGTTCAAAGTCCACCCTAATTTAGCACACGTTAATTAACTAAGCATTCTAGCTAGAAAGCATCTAAATGATTGTTTCATTAATTTGCAAGCAATTTGCAGTAATAAGAGTGTTTAGTTCTGCAACTCTGATCTTCAACTGATATTATAAGCAATGAGGCATTTGAAGAAACAATACATCAGACACGTTTGGTTCAAGTTCTTCTAAAATGTAGGACAATAATAAGAACTTTTATTATGCCTACTAATTACATTAAATTAAATACTAAAGACTTAAATGAAAAAAAACAAAACACAAAAGGCAAGTACTTTCTCATATAGACAACCTAGTAGGCAAAAACATTCCCAAGCTCAGAGAAATGTTAGTTCAAACTCTCAGGTGAGGTAACTAAGCTCTGGGAGCACAAAGGAGCTGTTGAAATTGCCCCCAGCCACCGAGCAACCTCACGATGTGCTGGCCAGGGGCATAAACTGCGCCTTATCAAAGGAATGTGATGTGAATCCCATCACAGGGTGCTGATGCTCATCCTGTCCCTGCGCTCACAGGTTGGACCTTGCAGTAACAAGGAACAGGAGGTGGGGGGGTGTTAACTTTAAGGTTTTCAGCATAGTGCAACAATTTTTTTAAGATGTTTTCTACCTCTGAAAGCATATGATCATATGTGGAACCATCTATTCTAATTAAAGTTAGTGTGGAGTTCTTTGGAGCTTTTTTTTTTAAATGATATAGGAAGAAATTGTCTTTGAGATTTTTTTTTTCCTGAGACATTCAATACTTTTAATTGTTTTCGTTATTCTTAAAGCAGAGAAATAACTATGAGTGGAAAGAAAATCTTCACAATCCCTTGTTATTTCTTTAAATAAAGACCAAGATAGAAGGGATTTAATCTCATCCTCTTTCATTATTGCCTGTGAAATGAGGTGAGAATACATAATCCTCCTACTCCTACCAGTGGCTCAGTCAGGACACTGTGCAAGAACCAATTGCTACAGTAATTGAATTTCAGCAAAATTTATGAATGCTTTTCAACATGTTAAGTTTATTGTAATTTAAAAATAAAAAAAAACAGAATAGTATTCTAAATCATGACTTAAGAAATAATTGCAATATATTCAGCTTGAAGCACAATTATTAATAAAGAAAAGATACTATACTTCACAGGAAATTAATTTCCTATTTGTGTTGTTGCATGTAGTCATTTGTAAGGAATAGTTTCCAAATTTCATCTTCAATCCATTATCCAAAACATCAAATGAAAAAAAATAGCACCATGATGACAATGAACAAGGGAAACTGAAGATACAACATTAAATCATTTCTATATAATCATCTTCTGGTGAGGGGCTGGACAGTTCATTGTGCTTGTATACATCAAGAAATTTGAACATTCTAAAGAAACATACTGTGGTTTACATACAGATTTTTATTATTTTTATTTATTGTGTGTGGTTTTACACTGTTGGAAGAAGGAAGGCGAGTCTGTGATAACATTTGGGATCAGATGATGGCATGGATGATTTTGAAGAGAGGAGTGACTGGAAAGTGGTACCTCCTGGTGAGAGTGCAGACAGGAATCTCTGCATTCTTCCTGCACCTATTTTACTCTCCTGCTCCCTTTTTAATGTATTATACTTTTCTCTTTCTACATTTCCTTCTTTGTACCCTGTTTCTCCATGTCACCTTTCCAGATTGAAGTCTAGAATTCACCATGTGTATGTCTTTGACTTCAAGAAATGCAACTTTCTTATATCATTTCAGTTGCAATGGAACTTCAGGTGGCCAGATTGGTTCTTTCCTTAAAGTATTAGGTGAATTATTTCCAGGGTGAAAAAAAATAGATTCGTGCTCAGGAATGAAAAGTAAACTGTTAAAGTAAAAGTAGAATGAGCAGAGTAGGAAGAAGGAAAGAAGAAGTTTCTGACAAAGAGAACCAGGGCCTATGGCTGAGACAATAGTGCACGGCTGCTTAATCCTAGCAGCCTGATCATCCATGAAGCAAGAGTGATTGTCAATAGCTTCCTCACATTCCAATTCTTCTCTTCTGCAAATCTTTGTGATAAAGAGTATGAGAGTTTTCTTCCAGTCAGGGGCAGAAGCAGCTCTTTGATGCTGTTTCTGGGGCTGTTTTCCGGATTTAGACAGTCACTCTCCCATAGACAATTTTAACACCGACACGGAGTTCGGTTGTATCCACATTTCCAATATTTGCAAAGCCTGACAGTTTGTTTTGTAATTCATATAGACTAGAAGTAGTATTATAAAGTTGATTACAAAAGGAATTGAGTGTGAAATTTCACAGATCAGGTTGTGTACATTTTCAGTTCCTGTCTGAAGGTTCAATAAGACAGTAAAGTACTTGTTTACATCTAGATTTGCAATGAGATAGGCTGTAAAACATGTTCTATATAAAAACTAAAGTTTAGGGGTTTTGGGAAACCACTGAGAAATCTCATAGCCCATAAATCTCTGAAGACGCCATCACAGATGTCCACACAGTCTGAGCTGACTCAAGTTTTGTTCAGTCAGGAGTTTAATTCCTTCTTAGTTGGAAAGGTAGATTCACAAATCTGAATTTTAACATCAAAATGTAACCAATTCCTACAAACCAATGATACTGAAAAGTCTAAATCAAATAATTGTAATCAGTAGAAATGAATATAGAGTTCGGGGGTCTGTTCAAAAATCAAATATTGGAAAAAGAAAATTAGAAAATGTGCATTATACCATGATAATCAATGTATTCTTAGGCATTGCTTGCAGCAGGATTCAAGTAGAAACTGGATCATTATTATTTTATTGGATTCATTACCTATACTTTTTTTCAATTGAACACATGAGTTACTTGTCATGTCAATAAAATGCAGCAAGACATCAAGTCCAATTTTTTCTAGTCTACCATCTTCAATTTAATAGCTGAATATCCTAATGTTCAATGATAACTGCACGGACAAGGCAGAAATATCCAGGACTGTCTTTGAACTATGACATTAACGTAGTTTGCCATAAAGGTGCTTTTCAAAGAAGGGCACTATTGAACACAACAATTTGGTTTACTGAGGACTGTATACAGCTCAGTGAAGAACTGCCTGTTGAATTTGAGGATATTTAGAAGAAATGTCACCAGAAACATGTCCTTAGAACATCTGACGTTAGTCATCTATTCTCTGTTGTACCAGAGGAATTAGCAACTGGGTTATGAGGACTCAGAGAGAGGATTTCATTTGTTGTAGGTATGTTTTCAGTGGGCTGGACCTTCTGCTCCAAGATTGAATCATGATTTTGTACATTTGTACTTCATCATTCTGTTTAGCCAGAGAATCTGACAGAAATTCCATCCGTCTTTCAGCAGTAGGTCCAGACCACAAGAGAAATAAAGCCAAACCATTTTGGAAGATGACTATTACAGTTCTTATGTCCACATCAAGTCCTCATCCCAAAGCCTGAGTCATCTGTGAACTACTTAGATTCAAGTTGCTAACACAAAAATCTAAATGCTCTTCTGTGTGCATTGTGCCTGGAGGACAGAGCCCGTTCTCATTACTATAGCAGTGTCACCTATGATTGGATTGATGGAAAGGATTTACAGAGGATTAGGAAATCTTGTTCTGTTTTACCAATAAACAGTGTTACATTATCACATTTCAATAGCTGATTCTATTGCTATGCCTTTTCTCTTGAAAATTAACATGATTTTCAGAGGGAAAATAATTACATGTCATTCATAATCCATTAACTAGATTTTAAAAAAAATAAAATGTGACGCTTATTTTCAGAGGGAAAAGTCTAGAGTATCTACACTTCCCTCATGTGGTGTATTAGTGTAAAGGCTTCTAGAAACCTTATTAATCAAAAGTAATCTGTTAGCTCACATACCTCTTATTTGAATAGAATTATTTAGGAGCATTAGAAATAGACTTTAAGAAAAGAAGCATAGTTTGAAGAATGTTACCGCTATTAATGCAGGTGAATGCTGAATGAGTTTAGATACAGAGTTACTCCGATTTTGCAAGAAAAGCAAATTGGAGCCCACACTGATTTTTTGTGCAATACAGGCAGTTAAATGTTTAAAAATACAAATAAAAGCCATAATGTTTGCACATTACGCAGGGATTTTCATCAGCAAATCTCAGGGGTGTTTTTTTTGCAGAATATGTCATCAGTTCCGTTTTACAGATCAGGAGGATGAAGCACTGGAAAGGCAAGGCATTTGCTTGCGTTTAGACAGAGGCAGTTGCAAACCGGCTTTGAGGTCTCTGCGCCTGTCTGTTCCCTAACAAGTTAACTTTGCTGTCACTGTGGTAATACAGGTTACTTCTAAAGAGACTGGGCTGGTGGCTGGGCATTTTTTATAAAAGATGGTTCCCTCCTTTCTCTTTTCATGTTTTTCTTCATCTCCCAAACACTTTAGAAGTGTTTTTTTACCTTTTTTTTTTTTTTTAACTCTAAACTGGACAGGCAAATGTAAAGACTTTTCAAATGCATTTGTTGTTTTTAAATAATACTTGCCAAGAAAACGTTAAAGCTATGATTAATTCCTTCTGTCACAGGAAGAAAAAAAAAGAAAATAAGCCATGAAAAAGCTGCAAGGCTTTTAAGTATGAATAATTTGCTGATGGTCTAGGAAGGGATTACAGTGCTGAATACACAGCTCTATAAATATTAAAACAGTTTTGGGGGTTTTTTTAACAAAACTATACTTCAGGACATGCTTACAACAGCTAAAATAGCTATAAAATTGTATTTTATTCCCATCCTCTGTCAACTTTCAAGAAATTGATGTTTCAGAAGAGCCATCATGCCAAGATATTTAAATCAATCTAACCTACTTTCAAATTAATCTTCAGAAATCAGTCAGACTTCACTTGGTTTCTGACTTCATGCTGGAAGGTTTACATAATTCTAGATTGTTATTCAATGCTTCATTTCAACTGAAGTACTGAATTTGTTGGAGATTTGACTACCGCCCTACACATGCCTCTGTTTCTCCACTGGTTACAGAGGAATATAGTCTTCTAATTTGAATGTATTGCTGAATATTTTGGTTTTCCTCTGTGCAGGCCTGATCCACTGAAGTTGATGCCAGTTTTATCATTCTTAGCAGCCGCCTTTCATCCTTGTAAGCTTATACCACAAGAGCTACATTGTAAATATAGCACTAGAGAAACAATGATAAGAGTTTTGCAGTGTTGTCTTGCAAAGAAATAGAATCTGTGATAGCAAGCATACAAGAGTTACAAAGTAGGAGAAAAACAGTCATTATTGGTGTTTGGATGCTAGTGAGTGTCACAGAGCATAACAAATGTGCAGTGGGCAGGTATTAGCTTCCACCACACAGCATGAATTTACAGCAGGTGTTTTGATTCAGAGCGGACAGATGTGGTGATATTTTTCCCTAATACTTGAAATGCTTTGCTTCAATAACATAAGTTCCCAGTACTTTACTTCTCTGTCCTTCAGAACTGCGGCTTGTGCCTTTACAATAATACATGACTTAATGTGTGAATAGGTTTTGCTTTGGAGTTTGGCTAAGGCTGTGAATGTATGTGGAGTTTGAAACGGGAAGGCAGAAGAGTTGTCTTTATTTCTGAATTGTGCTGTTCTTGTGATTTCTGAGTACTGGAATGGGTTGTTTTCTCTTACATCTAGCTTTGAGGTCTATTAGGTACATAAACAAATTTTAACTGCAACTATGTGGCCCAAAGCTGATTTTGTGACAGCTATTACTTCTGGACAGTGGGGCGAACACTTTCGAAATCATTTGCTCATTTTCTTCACCTGTATCCCTTGGAAATCAGTTTTCTTTGAAGTGAACTTACTGGTAAAAATAGAGTATTTTATCCCACTGTCTAAAACTTTACAGCACCATATGGATCATTAAGGCCCACAAATGCTTAAAGTAGGGCTCATGAGGAGAGCACAAGTTGACTTTCATGCTCACTGAATAGACATTACTCCTGAAATGTTATCATACTGGGGATCAGTTCATGAAGAACAGAACCATACAATGAAAAAACTATTAAATGGCCAGCAATCAACTGCAAGCCAACACAGATGTGCTCACTTGATAACAGTAGGTCTATTTAAGAGACGAATTATAGTAGTTCATTATGGAGAGGAAAAAAACCATTAACATGACAATATCTGATACAGTGTCCCATTTCACTGCAAGTCACAAACCGAATAAATCAACATGATTGCAAATTTTATCTGGTGATTTATAGACTATAGCAATTTGGGATCCATCCTGCCATAAGGAAGATACATGGGTTTTGCTGTGAAATCTGTGTTTCTAATGCAGCTGTTGGCACAAAGTTGCTATGCAGATGCCTAATACCCAGTCTCACTTCAACTTCTCGTCCATTTTTACCTTTGCTACCAGCTTCCCAACATCTCCGATGCTGCTGTTTTCTGGGCTTTTCCTAATACAGGCTATAAACTTTTTGTCTAATCAACATGGGGTTTACTTTGTATTATTTCTTCCATTTTAATCCTTCAGGCTTAGTGTACTGAGTCTTGAATAGTTAAGGCAGAACATATGGAATAATGGGTTAATTTGGACTATTTAATAGAAATAATTAAATATCTGCAAGAAAGAGAAAATGTAATTACAAACATATTGCTAAAACCAGCCATTGAGAGAAAATCACAGGAAGCAGGTCAACATCTCACTTCTTAAAAAGTATTTAAAAGTATTAAAAAGTGCAAAATCATAACTGTTTGCCCTAAGGATTTCAGCTGGATTTTAAATAGTGTATAAGTCTGATCTTAAGCACACTGAATTAATAGAGTGGTTCTGTGAATTTTGATGGCACCTCAATTGAGTCCTACCTGTGTATCTCACAGCCAGTAATCAACACTTTTCACAGTGTACTGAAAGCTGAATGCACGAGTGCGTAACAACTGCAAATACACTTCTCCTTCACCATTGCATATCCTTAGGTAACTCTTTCAAACCAATAGAAAAAGCTTTGGCAGAAGCTTTCTGAGGCTTTGACTTCAAATTATAGGAGTGAAAGGCTCTGAGTAAATTATCTGCATACATAATTCATGCTCAAAATAGTTCTTGTTCATTCCATCTCCACCCTCTGTATACAATCTGCCTTTTAAAAGTGGAAAATAGGCTTGATAAACAGGTGTACCACAGATGAAGTCTGTTATGTGTCTTCAATGCATTAAATGTCTTAATCATGGCACTTGATAACATATAGTTAAGTATTATCATAATCAGGTATGATTTTGTCATATATCTATGTACAAATTATGTTAAATAATTGTTTTGAAATCACATATAATCATGAGAAAGAGCATCCTGGTAAATACTTCAACCAGTTCAGGTTATAGTCCTTGCAGCTACCTGATTGATACCTGTTTTTTCCTGCATCTAAAGAAAATCTTTCACCTGAAAACATAAAAGCCACACACAGGTTTGGTGGACTTGCAGCTTAACCAAGCAAAGAATCTTTTAATTCATTTGTAAACAGGAGAGATTATTTAATGTTATCCTTTCAGCTCTGGCATTTTTCTCGGTAAAGAAGTCACCAAATCAGGGAAAGCACATGCTTTCACAGTACGGATCAGACTGCTGGGCTGGGGCCTGTGTTAAAAAATGACAACACGTAAGCTCAGCAAAAGGCAGGAGAAATGGACAGAAGGTCCTACCATGCAAATACTCCTGTATTTTTAATGCATCTATATTTCTGAATGAATAATTTAGAAAATAAATTTAATGTCTTTTTTTTCTGTATTCAGACTCTTATCAAAAGGAACCCTATTTTGTTCGTGTTTATCTATTATTTGTAAGCAAGTGCTCCCTAGCACTGTTTGTACTTTGAAATGTTTGCTGTAATTTTTCCATTGAGGGATGTTACGTTTGTATCATTTTGAATGAATGTTCAAGAAGCCCTGCTGTGTGGGAGCTCTTCAGGTATCCTTCTGATTTTCCTTCTCGAATAAGAGCGTTATAAAATTATAGTACAGCACGCCAATTCCACATCTTTGAAACGAGCCCTATGGCTTTTGGAAATCCTCAATCTCAGACAGTTCTTGCAGTTCACTCATTACCCTTTTGTCTGTATTTCTAAATGTCCTATTTATAATGAAATTACTACAAGTATATGATGCTTTATAATGAAATGACTACAAATATAAAATTGATTTTTTTTAAGAGATGTAACTAAAAGATCAGCAGTTTGCATAAGTGGCTAAAGGTCACTCAGACCTTGAATTTAAGAACAAAATAAGTGTAGGCATTTAACATGGCGAAATGAAGATTACGTTGTCTTTACTAATAAAGTAGTGAACTACTTAGAAGAATGTGCCAGCATTAATATACAGCACTAACATGTTAGTCTCGACTTTTTTAATAGTCTTCTGCCCTTGTACTTAACTATATGTTTGAAGTTGCTTATGAGACACTTCTTAATATCTGACCACATTGGATGTCTGGAAACTTTATGGAAGTAATTTAAGTGGTGCTTATGTTAACAAGATACTCCAACTGGAATGTATTAGGTAGCCTTTTAATTTGCTTTACAAATGGATTCATTTTATGCAGAACAACAGGATGTTTGAAGGCTGAATTGGAACTCCGATAAGAGATTTCTGGTATCTGTAGTTCGATAGTTCCTGCTCTAGTCCTATAGATCTTTAGTTTTTGTTTCTGCTAAGCCAAAGGGATTGTGAATATGGTAAGAGAATGTTAAGGTTTGATCTTAGAATACCAATTAGATGAACAGACTTTGTTGCTTTCTAGTCCAAGTGTGTGACTTCTTTCTCTTCATATGGCTCAGGAAGAAAAAATATGTTGGTGTGTAAATGTAAACGAAATGTAGGAGTAGGTGACAATTCCATGTATAATTTAGGAACAATAATGAACCATGAAAATACTCATTACATAGACTCCAAAATATATACTCCAAAAAACCCCAAAATAACCAGATATGAGAAAGTAGACAATAGCCTTCTCACTGTAGCCTTATTAGAGACTACAAAACCAATAAAATTAAACATTCCGATCTTTCCTGCTTTTCAGCTGGGAACATCTTTGTCAGCAAGGTCTGATTATTTTTCCCTGTACTTTTACCCTGAAAAGTGAGAATATGAAGAGAGCAGTAGGGTAAGCCCTTTCCACTTTCAGATCATTAAAAAGAAAAAACTTAATCCCTAGAAAAGGTCCTTTTATCATCAGCTGTGAAACTCCATTGGAAAAGCTTGAATCTCATGCTCTCTGCAAATGTAATTTCAAGTTTTGGTGCAATATATCCTATGAAAATCAACAGGAGTTTGCGTAACATATGGACCGGAATTTCCATTTATTTCACAGTGTAAAGAAAATCTCAATGAATGTTCAAATAGAAACATTTTACAGAGCCAGATATTTTCATAATTACATGGTTCAGGTATTTTTTGTCTTTTCTAAAGTGTTTGGCACTGACTTTTCCTGAGAAACAGATACAGGATCTTGGCTGCCTGTAGTCCAGCTTTCACATGATAATTCTGCTGACTGATTTCCACTGGCTTAAATGGGAGATTTAGTCATGCAAGGAATGCACATTAAGAGGAAAGAACATTGAAGTTTGGTTAATGGCCGGTTTTAGGGGCTTTTCCTCCCAGTGCTGTTGAGGTGGGGAGTTCTATCACATTACAAGAACATGCTGGGATCTATTTGAAATCCAGCTGGACACAGTCCTGAGCAAATTGCTCTATGTAATATTTCTTTGATCAAGGAGATTGGACTTGACAATCTCCAAATATTCCTTGCAGCCTCATTGAGTCTGTCATTCTGTGACATACGTAATTCCTCACAGCAGTTAACAAATTTTGGGATCATTTCTGAGTTCCGGGAATGTTCGAGGTAATGTTGCACTTTTGGAATATATTTTGTGATTAGTTTTCTTATTTTCTACTTCTACATATTGTAGGGGCTTTTACATTTTGTTTTTACTTCCACTTTAGACAGGTTATATAGATAGGTTTATTTGATGACTAAAAAACTATGATTTGGGAAAATATCATAAATTATTTTTAAACCAATCCCAACTCCAATTCATGTTTGAACTTACTACCTACTTTTTCTCATACTCATTTTTTCTTTGTCCTGTCTGAAAGTTGTTTACACATAGAAGCTTTCCAATAATAACATGGACTTTACATTTTTTCATCAATTTTTTATTGGAAGGTGCTTTTTCACAAGCCACATAGGTTTGTTTTATGGGACTTTTATACAGCAATTACTATTGTGAGGAGCTTTGATTATGCAATTAAGACAAATGTTCTGCCACATTCCTTAATTACTGGAAACACCAACCAAAACAAAGCATTCCATCTTGAAAATAATTGAAGAATCACTTAAGCTAGAGCACCCTGCACTGGTACACGTAAGGTACTAACAAGCAGGCTTGCTTGAACATCTGCTATCTGTATGATTTTCTTCTTCTGAAATGGAAGTCCAGATGAAGATATTAGGAGTGTTACTGCCTGCCTCCAGATACATTCTGCTTCTGAAAAAAGCTACTTCTCAGTAAAAATTCATGAGGTTTGTAATGAGGACTTTATCAGTAAAAGATCCAGTTTCTGTGATGACATGACACATAGAGAGGCATCAGAAATACGGATCTTTCTTTCACATGCTTCAGACTTACCCCAAAGCTGATGACCTAGTACCCTTACTGAGTCCAGCCTCCATCTTCCAATCTCAAATGAGACTACCTGGCACCTTCACTTGTCTCAAGAAAAGCCAAAACATGGAGAAGTGACTTACCTCTCCCCGCTCTAGAGGATTTTGTGATGCCATGAAATTTATGAATACCAAATTCCAAGTAAGTTCTTGAAGTTGACAGTCATTTTGGACTGTCATATATTCCAGTTTTCACACAAGTCATGATTACTAAATCTAGAGCAACCATCAAATCAACTGGCCTCACAGGACTGATGTGAAGATTTTTATGCCGTGTTTTGTCCATGCAGCTCATCACAGTGTCTGTGAACTTCTTGATGTCTGTTGTACTTACCATCACAAATCCCTAGTGAGGTAGGGAAACAGTGTTAAACCCAGTACAGAGGAGGCAATGGAAGTATAAGAGATCTGTATTGGAACAAAGATTGAATTCTGGTGTTTGAAAGCTGCCACTCCAACCACTGGATCAACCATAATCTACAGATTCTTAGGCTCTGTATAAGTGGTGTGTGAGATTTCAATCGTAAAAATTATTTTAGTTAATAAGAATCTGGGTTCCTTTCTCAGATTTCAGACAGAAGGAAGAGTGAAAAGGTATTTCTTTGTGAGCAGTAATCCCTTAAATCTCTTTTCTCTACCGGCTTGCTTTTCTCCTTGCTCCTCATTAGCTGCATTAGGCGTCTTAATCCCATTATGAAAATGAGTTGATGAGCTAGGAGACACTCTCCCCAAACAGTATCTTCTCCAGAGAGTTAAGAAAGAGGGGAAGACATCATCTTAAACCTATTTCCAGCCAATCAAAATATGAATGTGAGCAATTGGTGACCAACGCCATATTATAAGCGAATTAGAACTGAAACCATAGTGTTCAGAAAATCCGTTTTCAGGCTTTAGGAATAATTCTTCCCAGATGACTCCCAGTTTTTAAGGCTTGTTTGTCTTATAACAATGAGCAAATTTACTGTTGTGCTGCGTAATGGAGAGGCAAAGTATACAGCACATTCAAAAAATCCATTTCAGAACTGAAATCATGTGTCAAATGCCATAATATCTACCTTATACAGCTGAACAAATTTGCCAATCTTTTAGTAGAATATGATGATGGTGATGAATGCATTGACAAGATGACATGCACTCCAGCAGAAAGCAATATTTCAGAGAGGCATTTTCTTTCTAAAACAAAGTAAGGGATCACAATCAACCCTGTGTATTAATTACTGCGTAGAAATTGAGGAAGATTCTTGATGATCTTCTGTCAAACATTCTTCACCATGTAATGGTTAATCCTGTAGCAAACACCCTGACTGAGAAGCTATGTATTTCTGCATCTGCTACAGACCAAGACTGCCCTAATGAAGTTTCTATTCCAGACAAGATTATATTGTGGCATTTGAAATCAAAGATTTTCTATTCCTTCTAGACTGAAATAAAGAAATGTGCAGATAGAAGACTTGCCTACGGAAAAGTGCAAAGGTTTTATTTTTCCAGCATTATATTTATACTGAAAAAAAAATATCCTTTTTTGGCTTGCCCTATGTAGCCTGCATTGTGTTCCTGTCATGCACATAGTTGTCTTTACCAAAATGCTGTTGGATGGGTGAAGCACATACTGTGAGAAAACAGGAAGTTACCTGCTGAGTAAACAAGGAGATTAAAATGTCGACATGGTGTGAGCTACTTCCTTCCCTAGACTATTTTCAGGTCCTGCTCAGAATTTGTATCCCAAACTAAGCAATTGCTTAAACGATAAAGTAGATTCTTTCTCTCTAAAAATGCCTCACCTTCAAAGTAGAGGACAGGCTTTGATATACAAGAATAAACTGGGATGAGATCTTGAATTACGTACATGGAATTGATTCTTCAGCTGCCTTACGTTGGGGATCACTGAATGCATAGATTTGATTCCAACCACGAAGATGTGGGATGTGTCTATTGTAAAGATCTAAACCTCTCAAGTTTAGTTACCGTTTCATTATCATAAAATCTTTACTAAGAAGGGGAACTGAAATCAACAGTTTTATCACAGATGGCACTACCTAGACATCTTAATAGAGTAGGTTGTTTTATTAAGATTTTCTGTCAATCCATAATTTTGTATAGTGGGAACTACTCATTTGTGCATCATTGAAATAAGTGATTGTTAGATGAGAGACTACTTGAGACCCACTTTCATTTGCATTTAGCAAGTCAAGCTGTTGTTTTTCACATCATTTATTAAATGAGTTTCAGAAAGATATACACATTTTGATATCCCAGGAAAATACTTGTGATTCATCTCCTGTGTCTGTTCTCACATATTCCACAGAAGCAATCCTACGTACCGCATTTATAGAAATCTATCACAGAAGACTGGGAGGAGAGCTGTGTAAAATATTTGCATAACACCTTCTCTGTGAGCTAAATGCTGTGAAAGTAGCCCTTCTTCAGGTTTTATTACATGCTTGAAATTCATTGCAAAATATTAATCAGAAGGCTTGTTAAAGTAAAAGAAAATGCACTGTAAAACAGGCATCTGATGTTTTGTGGCTCAAATAAATCAAAGGTTGAGAGATTAGTTCAGTTGTTGACCTGAACAGAACACTAGGCAGCAAAGGTACTGAAAATAGATCTCCCCCATGAAACACACTCTCTGTCTGTCTTTTTTCCTTTGCTGTAGGGTACAAGGTAGAACTTTTCTACAGTCTTTCCTCTGCAGAAATTGAGTCCCGTTTGCAGCTCTGTCCACAATTTGCCTCCCCTACAGGTGATAGTGCTCATTTATTCTGGGCAATTTAGAGCTAGAAATTATAATTTGCTTGCAGTGAGTAACAGCTAGAGACCAGTTCCTCGGTGTAGAAAGCACTGCTGTGAATATAGAAGAGCACTAGATGATCACGAAGCCTGTTTACAAGCTCCCAGCCAACCCTGGATAACAAACCGTGCAGTGAGCACACAAGGCATTGAGGTGGCTCTAGCTCTGATGTTAGGCAGCAGCCACAAGTAAACTGCTTGTAAGGATTGAGAAGATGTCACAGTTACATGGACCCACAAAAAGTTAATTTAGTTCCTGCCAATGAAAGAGCCTATTACTGCAGTTCTGCAGTGGCTGCCTCTCTCACTGCTGCACAGCGTCAACTAGATTTACCCACAGTTTCACAGAACAAGGGAGACAGTTTAACAGACAAGCTGTAAATTGACATGTTCAGAGAGTACTTTTTACATCGTATTTTTAATAGCATGGGTAATTATAGAATAAATAGCATAAGAAGGTTATTAATAGTAGCAGGAAAGAAACAGTTTTCCCAGAATAGGCACCATGTGCAGAAGTCTGTTAGCAAAACCAAGGGTATGGATAAATGTAGTATCTGATGTAAAAGTCCTAGCACTTTAGGTGCTAATGATTTCAGTTGCATCTATTCAGCAACAGAGTGGTATGCAAAGGAGTGAAGGACAGAAGGATTGGTAAACAAAGCTGTTTTGGTAAATATGATTTAGAAACAACCTCCAAATTCAAAATAGGAATTTTCCAGGGAAAGCTCAGCTTCTGGTGATTTGGAAATATATGTTTCCAATTTGTTACCAGTCTTTCCAAAAATAAACTATTTGACGATTTTTGTCTGTTCTTTGAAACAAAGAAATGTTTAATGTAGCATTTTGTTCTTGCTCTGTGGTGACACCTATCCTCAGAGAGTTAAAAAAAAGAAAGAAGACACTTAATGGCAAACCTATTGAGCAATCTAATCATACAAACTGCTTCTGAAGTTTTATTCTTTTTAGCTTAAACAGTTAGTTCATGTCCATCAAAAGCTTTTTATTTTGTCTTTGAACACCGTTTCATGCGTCATTATACCACATTGATGGAGACTTTGGGGTACTCATTAGTGACTTTTTTGGTTTTTAAAAGGAATGGAAAGATGTTATTGAATTTGGAAGTTGATTTTTTTTCCTCCCTCATTTCAGAAATATAATTCCAAAGAGGTTAACATGTCAGATACTTAAATAATGTACTACAGCTGGTTTGTGCTGTGTGCTGTTAACGGTGCTCTTGTCTGGCTGATGATTGCTGTTGTGAAACACTAAATCTTGTGGCAGGGTCCCGGCTGGATTCTCACAGTCTCTCATGTGAACTGGCATTTAGAAGCATCAGCACAGTTAAGAGACGAAGTCAGGGAAAAAAAATGCTTTATGTGTATTTATACCTCTGCCCTCTTGCGGATGGAGTTTGAATTGTTCGATTATATACCTCTTTTTTTCAGTCATATAAGAGGATTGAAATTTTTGCTTTGGTGATACCATAAGGCTGGATTGTACAGCTGCTTCCTAAATGGTCCAGTCCTAAGAGCAATCCCACAGAAATATATAGGACTTCCCTGTAAACGATTCTTTTAAAGTGCTTGTATAACTCAGACTACAGGAAGTTTTGATCACCGTTACTATGAGTGCAAAGCAGAGATGACCACGTGATAATTAACTTGTTATTGATTTCTTAATAGAGTTGGGTCTTTGTTAAAAATAGAGTCATGTAAGGAACATAGCTTATCCCTCCTGACAGAGGTATACTCAGCCTGCTCACCCTGAGGCACCTTACTATGCAGCCTTGCTGGAAAGTTACTTCCAATTTCTCTAGACCTCTCCAAGAACATTCTGACTTCTTAAAAGGCTTTTCACCTATGAACCACTCTCCAAAGTTTACATCTATACAAGTCAGCATAAATCTGCCAAAGTTGTTTAAATCAGAAGTAGTCCAGTCTGTACTTAGAATTACCCAGAGTTCCATATTTGTAAATCGTGAAGATGAAATATGTGCATTGAGGCAGTAAGAAATGTATCCTCAGTGTACATCACTGTTTGTAGTGAATATCTTTAAGTCACTTCTTAATTCTTCTCTTTAACTGAAAGTGACTTTTGTGGTCTTTCTCCTTCTATAAAGAGTTCTTACCAAGTTTTAAGCTAGTGTCTATAGTCTCCTCAAGACACTGTATCCAGGGTTTGAAAAATTCCCTGTGTATAAAGTGAGAGAGAACTTATCTTCCCGGTGAATGGTTGTACAGTTGGACACTAGAGGTTATGAGCAGCATAGAGGTGGACACCAGAGATATATCATAAGAGAGAAGTGTTTTGTTCTTTTGTTTCTTCTCATTAGAACCCAGAGGCTGGATAACATAACCCTGAAGAAAACTGCTTCCCTTCACAGTCACTGCAATTGTGGCTGCTGGAGCATGTAATTACATGAAGGGAAAAAAAGCATGCGATGAAAGGTTGTTGAAAGCCTCAGGACTCCTAATCTCTCTGTCTGTTGTCAGAAAGCAAAGCCCTCTGTGGCAAACATGTTTGGGTAATTGGAAATGGGACACCTACTGCTTTCATTAGCTGACTGTAGCTATGTTAAATAAACGTATATTGGTAGCGTTTTCCTAATGTCCAGAAAGTTCTTATCTCCAGAGAAAGAGAGAACAAAGGCAATATTTTATGCTCTGTACACCATTCTTAAAATTATCAATTTAATAATGGTACAGTTGAGAATGAAAGCAGTGCATAATATTCACAGGATGTAGTTGGACAATACATCTTTCAAGTTCAAGAGAGGATAAGTGGTGGTGGGAAATCATCACTTATCCAGCAGTGGGGTAGAGAGAAAACTGTGTCCATCATTGTGTTGGGTAAACAAGAACAAAGCGACGGCTTGTTTGTGAATTCCTTTGTAAATAAGTAACCCAACCTTCAAGCCAACAGAGAAATTAAAACACAATTATGTCTTCAGTGATGGGAAATTATGCAATTTGATATCACTGCTTATTTTTGATACACTCAGAAAAGGGGGAAAGAAACATAGTTTAGATATGCCAAAACCTTTCTTAAAAATAAAACTGTAAGATGTGGCTCAACCCACATACTATGCAAGAGTGTAAATTGACACAAAACGTGTTTTACACACTCTTACAAAACAACTTTCTATAAATACTAGATCGTTGTTTTCTCAAATACTTGATCACAGCCTTCCCAAGTTTCTAGAAGAGGTCATAAAATGTTGCACAGCAGAGTCAGCAGCAGCTCTGCTCCTACAGGGCAGAGGAGTGTGAACAGGCTGTAATTACTGGCTTCAAGTGTTCTCAGTAGTCAGGCACCTATTAGCTATCATTAATTGGTGGCAACAGTTCAGGCAGTTGCACAAAGACATATGAGCCGAAAGGACATTACAGGTTCCAGAAGTCGAAGCATCACAGCATCAGAGCAATGGACCTCCTCGGGTAAATTGCAAACATACCCCAAATTCTCCCAAAGTCGCTACCACTTGTTACAAATCTGATTGCAGAGGAGGCGTGTGTTACTGCCATTAAACGAATGTTGTACGACATCGCCAGCTGCACTGCATTTCCATGTTGCACTTGAGCAGATCTCCTGAGCTAGTGGGCAAATAGTGGCCCAGTAACGAACATCTCCAACTGAGATATTCTGTGTATTTTGCATTCACCAACAACAAGTATTTCCTTGGGATGCAGGAAAAGAAGTAAATACAGTATAAGGAAATGGATGTTATACTTTCAGGTAGGTCTACACAAAAAAACTATATAGGCCCGTCATCTTTGGAAAAGAGGCAGGTCATGTCCTCACTGTCATTAGCAGTGGGAAAGCTGCAAGTGTTTAAATTGGCAGAAGACAAGATCATGAATGCCATCATAGTCTTTATATACAGCATAACCCCAGGAGAGCAAGACCACTTACACAGGCTTGTTCAGTCACTGAAGGCTTAGCCCTAACAAAAATGATAGTCCTTTATTGATTAACCTATAGGTTATTTTTCAGGTAAAACTGCTGTAAAATGCCTTTCTTAGCCACTTGCTACAAGCAAAAGTCATGATTTGTCTTAGCCTTGTGTCCCACTGAGAACAGAGAAACGTATCACAAACACCTGTGAGTTTCTGAAACTCTCATCTGATTTTTATCTGACCTTTTCCTGAAACATTATCACACAAAAATATTTTTCCAGTCAGACCTTTGTTCTAAATGAATAAAAGGACCGGAGAGAAAATAGGATGTTTCATTTTGTTGCTTGTTTTGATTTTATATATATAAACCTCCAGTAAATAAATCTCTGAATGAAAAATTGATGCAGGTTTTCCTTCTTTTTTTACCTTTCTCCCCTTATCAGAAATGCAGTGAGCCTTATCTCCCTGAATATATTCACTGATCTTGGCTATTCATTAAAAGTAATACAACAGCTAAATAACTTTGGTACACAGCAGCTCCAACATCTTTTGTTTAGTTTCTTCAATAAATCATATTGTCAGAGGTTACTTTATTTTACTATTGTGTCACTGTAAAAGAATGAACTACATTTTTAAAATTTCCATCCCTGTTGCTTAAGCTCTGCTCTACTAAGTTTAATACCCTGACAATTCCAGCCATAATTTACTCTTTGGAACAGGTCATTAAGTACGCATTGCTGCTTCAGACTTCTTCTTTGATCCATTGCCTTTTATAAAATATAGAAACAGTCTAAATAGTCTCCATAGAAAGAATTTTCTTTTAGTTGGTGTTTAACTATGAATCATAATACATAATTCACCCACCCATCCAGAAAAATTTCTTGCGCCACGCAGACATGTTGCTTTCATTCTCAGAAAGCCATATGGCGCTTCATCATTTGCCACAGCGGACTGATTCAGAAATAATAAAGTTAATCGTATTACCATAGCTAAGGGAGCAGATATGCTGGTAAAGCAGGTACTACCTTCTGTGTTATCTGGAGATAATATAGTTGCTCTGTGGCAGTCGGCCAGGGATTGTCAGAGTCACTTATGGGAATGTGACGTGATTTGGTGTGTAAAACTATCAGGGTAGCTTGGTTGGAGATGCGTGATAGTGTTATAATCTTCCCCCATGGGCAGATCGAAGCAGTTAATAACTCATCAGGGAATGGTCACTGTGATGATACAGCTAATCTCTACGGAGGAAATTTCATCCTTTTCCTCCAGAGAATTGTACTCAATCGCCAGGAAGTAAGAACATTTATGAATGAAAAAATCATGTTGCAATTATGGGATCACCTCTATCACTCCCAAAAACTCTGCCCTTCAGAGTATCCCATTTGGGTCTATTAAATCAGTTGAAATGTTTGCTGGAACCTGCACAGAGGAAGTATCTATTTCTACAGTGCTAACAGGTCAAATTGCATTCTCCTTATTATGTTGATAGTATCTTTGTCTAGAACAGATTGTTTCAAAAAAAGGCCCTTAAACTGTCTTTAGGGCCAGAGAGATTAGAAGTTAAGACAGTTTTTTTAGAAAGACCAGTGTTATCTATAAATACATATGTGATAACTGCATAGGTCATTTCATTCTTCTAATATATAGATAAATTTTGCTATCCATCACCTAAATAGCCAATGAATGGTCACACAACACTTCTAATTTATCCATTCCTCATCTTTATTTTTCTGTGGATATTAGTCATTTAAGTGTGTTTATAAAGGTAATGTATTTTCATGTCTAGACATCTGAATATTCAAGCTCCATTTTTCATTCTACGCAGCAAAAATTGATTAGCCGTACCTAGAGAAAATTTTTCGGAGAGTAACTGCCAATATTAACATCTGCCAGCCAATCTTTATAATCAGCAGCAAAAAGAAGTGATTTTGCCTCTTGGGAGAGCTTTCAAAGTTTTCTGTCCCAATTTGCAGTTCGTATCTCTCAGGGGTGTAAATACGAATAATAATACAATTCTCCATAGCTTCATCTATCAAACGTGTAAACTGATGACAGGATCCCAGTAATGAAACACCGGGACAACGACATCCCCTAAGCTGCTCTATAAGGTGAAAAAACAGAGTCAGTTTAAAGACTTGTGGCCTGAAGTGAACTCTTGGGGTAGAATTGACCCAAGGTGTGCAGGGTGATAAAAAAGAGAACATCAGTGCAAACACATCATGTCTCAGTGAAAACAATGTTAGATCTTAGCAGCAGTATGCAGCTTAGGGTACGCACACTTCAAACAAGCCAACAAACAGAGCTGAGATAGTATCCACCAGGTCTCTGTGGTTTTGATATTTCTTATTAATTTTAATGGGCATCTAACATCTAGATTCCTTGGGATCATTTGTAATTCAGCACAAAGCATTAATAAATGCTTATATTCCCCCCTGTAGTCTTTATTCATGTCAGCAGTGACTCTTAATGTGGAAACTAAAACTAGAGTCTATCCAAAGGGAAGACAGTCAGGGTGTAGTAGAGGTACAGTGATGCCTTGCAGACTGGCCTAGGCTGGAAGGGACCTTAGAGATCATCTAATCCAACCTCCCTGTCATGGGCTGGGATGCCTCTCAACTAGGTCAGGCTATTCCAGGCTCTGTCCAACCTGGCCTTGAAGACCTCCAAGTAGGGGGCATCCACAAGGTCTCTGGGCAATTTATTCCAAAGTCTTGCCACCCTCGTACTGAAAATTTCTTCCTAAGTTCTAATCTAAATCTGTTCTCCTTCAACTTAAACCCATTTCCCCTTGTCCTATAAAGTTATTCTTTTCCTGATACTCAGAAGTGGAATTGAGTAAGAAGTGATCCACTTTTGCTGGAGTGCTACAGCAGTCCTTGGTATGTTAAAGAGTGGCTAGGGGAGTTCAGAGGCAGGTCCTCACGAGCAAAGATTGGCAGTGTGGGAAGCTCCCATCAATTGTATGCCAGTCACTAGTATTTCCAATAGTTCCCACACCCCTGGTTCCCACAGCAGTCTGTACCACCCAAAAGGTTATGCTCAAGCTAGAGTACGCACACCTCTGGTCATAGATGTAGAATCTAAAGGAGGAGCTGGCTTGCAGTACATGTTAAAACCAGAACAAAATAAGAGCTCTGCCTGTCTGTGCCTGCCTGCCCTGACAAGCTACTGCCCTGAAAAGGCTGTGCATCTTCTCTTCCACACCCCATGTCTTCTCTGAGCTTGGCAAGACACTCAGAGTTCCTGAGCCCAGAGCATGCAAGAACACATGTAAACCTGTCAGGAAGGTTACAGTGCCTAGGGCATCTATTGTTACACCACCTATCCCCTTCTATAAGCTGGAATGAGTACTGGACTATTCGTTAGGGAATTCCATCTGTAAACCAAATGGTTATTTCAGAATTTGTATTGATGGGACTTCACAAAACTGTTGGAATATTCTGGTGCTTAATGATGACCTATTTAAAGACTGCATCTGCAGTGCTTAAAGCAATTAGCCTTAAAATCTTTTACAAAAGAAGCATTAGAATTACTTCTTTTCTTGTATTAATTTTCTGTTGCACTATTCAATAGAAAAGCAAAAATCTTGAGGCAATCTCATAGTTATTGGTCATATACAGTATTTATTGTGTTGGGAGGTAAATTTATGTTCCTTAGTTATTTTGACTTGCCTGAAAAGACTTCTTTATCATGCTTGAATTCAGATTATAAAAACTAATCCATGAATAACAAGTGAGAGCGTTTTCCTAAAGCATATTTGTTACCACTGTAATACACACTAATAAGACAGGTAGAAAACAAGTAAAATGACTGAACCCACTATAAAAGATAATTATTTGTATACTAACCATCACGACCTGAAGGTAAGTGAACAAAACATATCCTCACAAATAGTTGTAAATTACTGTGGCCTCATTGACCACAGTGCAGCCAGACTGATTTACAGCAGCATCTGTCGCCTTCTACTTATAGACTAAGCAACTATTTCATTCATAAATGTTTTTGTCTCAGAGACAAAGGCTATCTTTCTACTTGCCCTCCGTTTATTTTTTTAAGAGGCTGTTGGTATATTATTTAAAAAGCCAACAACTGCCTGAGCTGTGCTCAATTTAATGTCTTTATACTTCGACTTGGAACCATGTGCACTAAGATTGAAGTTATTTTACTCCCACAGGGGTAACACTCTATTTTAAGTGCCCATTAACTAATCCTAAACAGCAGTGGAAAATCAGTGGAAATACATGTGACATCTACATGAATACCAAGTGAATTCATGAAGATTACTGCTGAATACAAAATTATCCCGCTATAGAAAGGATACTTGAAAGAAAAAGTCACTGAAATAAGGAGCTAGTAATAAAAAATGTGTCCTTCAGTAATAGTTCTTTTATATTGTATGGCTCTAATCATGGCAGTTAGTCTACATTTCTATCATAAATCCAAGCTTTCTGGGGCTTAAAACTTGCCTATTAAAATTTAGACCATGACTTGATAGTAACACATATGTGTGTGGGATTAAATTTTGTTTTAATAAAAAAATATAGCATACACTTATTAAAGTTGAGTAAAATGTTAATGGATCCAAGCATTGTTAGCATTGTTAGCATTGTTAATAGATGTTTTTTTATATACTTGTTAATTATTGGTCCCACTAAAAGAGTCAGGAGGATAATTTCAGTAAATGTTTCATTCTGCTCACATGTCAATAACTGCTTGAACTTCTCTCGATGTCAACAGAAGAACATTATCTACAGAGTATATCAACATGAGAAGCAAATATCTAGCTATTTATTTAGCCCTCAGCAACTAGGTGATTTTTAATAGACCTCGATTTCTAGTGGGTTGGGACTACTTTGTTGCTAATCTCTAGATTTTTAATCTCTACGTAGGAAGCTTGACTTGGATTTGAGAAGTGCCAAGTTCTCTCAGCACTCACTGAGGTTAAACTGGGCCAGCAAAGGCCAGCAAATATCAGCGTAGATGCCTGATTTTATGTTCTAAGGTTTGAATATATAGTTCAACTTAATGGGAATAGTTGGTGCTTTGTCTTGCTAGACCTGATGCTATCTGAATATTTGTACAGTTACCTCAGACTGTGTGGAAGGCAGAGCTTTAACCCCCAATGTTAGCGCTATCAGCAACAAGCAGAAAGAGAGGAAAGGTCAGATTTGCACACTAACTCCCTCAGGGAGAATTTACAGGACAATTAAATTCCGAGTGCGGAATCCAGAACACAATATGCAGCACAGAAAAATGCAGATTTACAATCACAGTGTAACCAGGGTTGCTGTTATCCAGATATGTTCAGAATGATTAAACCCATTTAAAATCTGCATTGTTATTATTTGCTAACCCAATTTACTACACAAATTGATTTTCCAGTCAATTTCTCTGAGTTAAAATTACTAGGATGGAGTGTGTAAGCCATTCACTGACATTTATTCCAATGTTTGTATACAAAGGCAAACAGGTCTGGTTTCAAAAATTTCAAGGTATCTCTCCCACACATTCATTCTTGTCTATCCTCCACCCTAACATAGCCTCTCTATAAAAATATTCTCCCGAAACATTAGCTGATACATTGATGTCATTTCTCCATTCTAGATACCCTGAGATGATTGTTGGTCAGAGAGTACGTAGTGCTGAAGCTCATAGATTGACAGGAACGGGGCTTTTATGGAAGGCTCATTTGTGTTGGCACAGTCTTCTGCACACTACATAGTGAAGGAAAGTTCCAATATTAATATTAAATGGGAGCTCCATTTACAATACCAGTTTAGAAGGTCAGCAAGAAGTAAAGGTGAAGTAAAACTGATTTCTCTGTCAAGAGTCTCGTATTCTGAGTTAAATAAAAGAAAACTGTTAGAAGAAAAATTATGTATCAAAGAATGTGAGGATAATACAGTAACCCAGTTAGATTTTTACCATTTCTTCACTTAAGGAGGAACATTTACATGTGCACCTGATAAAATTAACTTTTTAGTCTCAATTTTATGAAAGCTGACCTACTTTATCCACTTTCTTAACTGACTTTTCTCAAATACTTTTATAAGTCTTTCAACTTCCTTTAGCCTTACGAAAAACTTGGCAAAAGCTGAACAGCTGGTGTGTTGTGACCCCACATTTTCCATGCTGACCAGTACTGCTGCACTGTTTTCTCTGAATTCTCACTGACCTTATTTTGTGTCCATCAGTTGCCATTTCTATACTACTACAAGAATAAGGTTTTGGATTATTTGTTCTGTTTGTAGAGTAGCTTTCATAAGAAGATGATAGGAGACGAATATGGTGTGTGGTTGTTACTATAATACAGTTAATGACAATTTAAATATTTAAAGCTTTGTATATAATGTGGAAGTTTTGTGTAAACATTGTGCTAAAAATCTGTATATGTGAAAGAAACATGGAAAATTTTATCTACTTATTTCAAAATTTTGTTTGGCAAATTGCAATTACTTCTTTCAACATGATAGCTAGCTGCCGTTTTCTTGCACATCCTAGATGAAATTACAAATAAGTAAATATACCCCAGCGATTCTCAAAGAAATCACATTGCACAAAACCACTTTGTCTGAATCAAACACTGTTTGATTCTTCTTTTATGGTCCCATCAGTACTAAGTGGACAATTAGGATATTTTATTGTTGTTTATTGAGTGCAGTGCATTACTGATTCTGTTCTCCTCTTTATACCATATGTGTATGCAGTTCCTGTAATTAAATTACCAGATTCCTGTCAAGCCAATTGTTCTATTCAGTTGCAGAAAAGAAGTTATTTTAGGGCCTTTACTCATTTACTAACTTAGAGGGGAGTAGCTACATATTTTACTTCCCTATAACCTGCAGGAATCAAACTGTGGCTGAACAAAACTAGGTAAAATTGCCTTGATTTTCTTTATGAAAGAATTAGACTAAAAGTAAAATTGCCAGGGTTGTTTTTTGTTAAAAAAAATACAGTTCATCTGACAGCACAATCCTACAAGCACTGTGAGCTAAGATATGCTGCCTATTTAAGTACAAATGAAATCGAAACACCCAGCCTTTTGCAGAATAGAGCTCTTTTGGAACCAGTCAGGCAAATACGATTAGGTGGGATGGAGCTGTCCCCTCAGGAAGATGGTTTGAGTTACTATCGTAATTCCCGTACCTGCTGCTTCTCAATCTGACACAATGCTTAGCTAGTGCATCACCATAGTCACAAATGTCTTACACTTCTGCTCACCTGGACTTCAAATTCCTTTATGTGCTGGCAGGACAATTTACTTTGTGAACTGATCATTGAAATGAACCAAGATATCTCATAATTAAATTACTATAAAAGCAGAAGTCATTACTGTAACCTCCAAATTTGAATTCCTGTTTAATACGTAATACCAACAATTTTTTTAAGAACTTAAACCTCCATTTCAGCTGTGTTCTGTACGCTTTATGTGACTATATTTGGTGTGGAACTGGATGGGATGCTTCACTCACTCATTATTGTGAGAATGGCTTTTGTTCACTGAGTCAGAGCCTCTTAGCTTTGGGGGTGTATCCCTGCGTGGGGTTTGTGCATGCTTTACTATGGCAATAAGAAAGGTCCACGGTTGCCCTTATTCACTGATGTTGGTGACGTGGGCCTCAGCACAGAGCACGCTGGATATATGTTTATTTACGCCATAAATATTTGAACTGCTGTTCTCTTGCTGTCCTCAATTAAAGCTACATCTGCTGTGGTTTGTCAGCAAGCTAAACTACAATCTTAGTGTAGCTATAATGATTGCAATTCTGGGACAAGGTTAAGCCCTGGGAAGCAAAGAATTGCATAAAATTCAGAGGATGTAGTGGCTTTTGTTTGGCTATTCTGTACCACTCCAATGTGTGGAATGGAGGAAAAATCATTTTCATGCTACATTTTTTAAGGAGTAAAACATTTGTATGGGTGTCACCAGGAGAATTTAGCTAGCATTCCAGAGAACTTTTAGGAAAAAAATATGTAAGCAAGCTTTACATCCTTCTTCAACTTAGCATGTGGGCATTCTCATCTTACCTATGAATGAGCTGTTTTTATTTGTATTCAACATTTATCTTTAAATCCTGTGGTGTGTTTGGGGGGTTTTTGTGTGTTGTGAGGTTTTTTTCAATAAGACTGTATTTAGTTTGGTATTCTACATGGTCTTTTTTTCCTAGGGTGGATTTCATCTCTTACTCATCTTCCCAGTGCAGTAGTACCCATGAGCACATAACCTCGGGGCTCCACTTTCTGGGATGTCTCTTCACTGAATACAGTATAAAGGTTAGTGCAGTGCTATGCAGAGATTTCCATGGCACAGATTCAAGTTACCTGGAAGGCTTTATCTCTCTTTGTAACTCTGATCTCCGTGGTTAGAAACAATACAATTACCTACCCCTAGGTGTGATCAGTAAGTCTACATTATTTTAAGCAGTTTCCAATCTTGAATCTTGCTAGTTAATACATGGGAATGAGCATGTGATGCAATTTAGTGATCAAAGACAACATTTGATAAACTGGCAATGTTTTTTTTATAGCAAACAAACAAAAAAGAAAGCATACAAAACCAGGATAAAAATACCATCCTGTAGAAAGCTGAGTCACTGAAACAGATGCAAAGACTTTGGTGGTTTGGTTTATGTTATACTTGCGATAACTATAACAGATTAACCAAGATGGCACCCAAGCCTGGTGAAATGGCAATTCACATTAACTTGTTAGGCAGCTAGGTCAGAATTTCACCAGTAGATTTTTCAAAATGAGAGGACAAAGTAAAAAACTGTGCAGATAATTTGGTTGTGTAGGTAATCCTGATTTTTTTCTAATAAGAACTGTAAAGCTGTTATATATATTGAGTAGTGTACTCTGAAGAATTGATTGCTTTCTGTATGTATATATATAATCAACCTAAAAATAAAGGTTCCCTTGACTCTGATACTAAGAAATGTATAAAGAAAAGCATTGACCATGAACAGCGATAGCTGGTTCTACTGATATTACAAAACTGAAGCATGCTACATATTTCTGAGTGCCATCTGCTGGCATTTCTTTCATTAAGTACTATGTGCATTCATATGTAGAGAATTCTTCTAATAGTCAAACATACAGTTGAACCCATGTTCTGTTATCATTAAATTTTTTAGCTTTCTCATCATTATCTTTATTGTGGCCTTATTTTCCAACTCTATATCTTATAGTATTCAGTTTTCCACTATTTATGGTTACTTTTTATTTATTTCATCACCCAGACAATCAAGGAAATAAACACCGTGAATCAAAACTCAAAACGAATCATCATCAGGGTTCTATAATTAACCTTGCAATGTTTCAAAGTGCATGGACATTGCACAGAACAAACTTGTAATTTTATCTCTAGCTTCATCATTGTTCTGTATTAAAAAAGAACTAAAATAGTAAAGAATTCAGCACTTCTCAGAGAAAATTTTAATTTGCAGAAGTGTAATAATTTGCTCAGCTCGTGTACTTAGCACTTCGTATTTATGTTCAGTATGTGACTGGGAAGCATGTGGTAATACAGTTTTTTCTGGCCGGATTGGATCAGCTCCAGTATCATTTATCCTGCAGTGATGAAATCTGCTCTGAAAATTCTGTCCTCAGAACGCGTTTCCTAGTGAAAGTGAAGAATAATATTATGCAGGGGGTGCATGTGTGCTCTGATAAAGAGGTTGAAACAAAGAACTGAACACCCAGTCCTGCGTGAATATCATGATTGCTTCTTCTGGAAGACAGTGAAGGTATCTGAATCTCTAACTTGCCATGTGTCAGCCCGTATTCCTCATCTTATTTTCAAACAGCTAGGCTTGAATACAGCTGCTGTGTTAGAAGGAAGGACGACATGATCCTCTTCCATATCATGTAAACCCTGACAATGGCAAAGTTAACTCAGCATTCATTTTATTTTTTTCCCTAAATCTGTGTCAGATCCATGCACGAAACTTATTTGTGAGTTTTTTGTAGGTTTATTCTAGTCTAATGCCTTTATAAATATGTCTATGAAAAATCAGGTATCAATAAACATCTTTCACAATGAAAAATAACAAAAAAAAATTACAAGTGTGAAAAAAGAGCAGATTCTAGTCGACTTATTCCAATAGGATTAATATCTTACTCATGGAAGTTTCCATTTTCATACTCTGACAGGGATTTTTCCTGATATGTCTTTACATATCATTTGTGATTTCGTGGCCACAGTCATACTGCTGCTTCATTCATTCTGTGATGAAGTAATATAGCCAGGTCTTTCTCTACCTCGGTTATTTTCAAGCTAATGAGCTCCCCGGTTGTACCAGAAATTCCTGTTATTCATCCCTAAGTGAATAGTTGTGCGTTTTGTGCTATTACATTTCATCCTATTTCCATTAGTCCAGTTCTAAATGTCATCCAAATTGTCCTGTAGGGTATTTCGCTCTTCCTTCATATTGATGATGTCTCCCAACTATGTTTCAGCACAAAATGTCACAAGCGTTGTCCCAAATTTTAGTGTCAGCTAGTAATTAAAATGTTAAATAAGATGGGCCCTAACACTAATCCATTAACAAAGTTCCCCTAGCAGTCTTCCTCCCTAGCTAGGCATTTAAGCTAAGCAGATGAGTTACTCTGCTGGCGTCAGTAGAATAAATCCTTATTACAGGTAGTTTTTATTCTGTTGTAGTCAAGGTAAATGACCAGCGTTGTGAGAAGGGAGAGCTAAAATCAATGGTAACTACTTAGATGCTTAAAGTCAACTCTGTGCTCCAATTTTTAGCTATAAATATCAGAGGTAAAATTTCCCTCTTAAACTTTTTGCCTTGAGTGGAATCTTGTTGCCTGTGCATCCTGTTGCCAGAGCAACCCGTACTGGCGGTGGTAGAGTGGCAAAGATCAGCTACTGCTTTCAGAACAGACATAACGACATAAATGTGTGCACTAGGTTTGATCTTTTTAAACACTCATACCAATGTTACCGAATTCTATTTTCCTCATTTCATAAAACTACAGAATTATTATTTTTTTCCACATCTGAAAATAGTAGGGAACAGTGAACAGAATTCCTTAGTAATTAACATCCAACATTATAGCTTTTGCTAGTCGTTTAGTAAAGAACATTATTATCTGAAATATGAAGGGAGAGGCAATGCAATGGTATCAGTCTGGTGTCCACTGATAGTAGATACAAAATTGTAACAGATATAGCTTGTGATGACAGAAGACTTGAAGGAAAATTTGCAGAAAGCTTTTTTGATTCAGGCCTTGATCCTCAGCTACACTCAGATCACAGGTCCTTCATGCCTTAATCTTTCTAGGTTTAGCTACCCCAGAAAAGATAAAGGAAGCTCAAAGCATACCAGATAGGTAATTCCCACCTGAACAGAATTCAGGCACTACATTTCTGTCTTTTGCAGCTGAATCTCCTCGCACATACACAATCTAGTGCCTAGTCAGTTAGGTGCTTGGTTAGAATTTTACTTTTCATGGTTTCATGGGCTGCTTAATAAAATTATACCTAACTGAATGTCTAGCTCTGTTGATTTTCCTTCATTACTGTTGCAATAAAAACAGCAAGTGCTAAAAACTGTCAGTCTTAAAAGATTACTGTTCTACAAAACAAAAAACCCCACACATAAACAAATATTGAAGGATTATCTTTTCTTAAAATACAGTACAGATTATAGTATAATATCCACAGTATTTTAATGTTCAATTCAATTAAGTCTTCTGCTGTGCTATAAACTTTACTAAATATGTGGTGAAAAATAATACAAAAACTAGTCAACTATTCCCCGCAGACTCTGAGTGCTGTTTCTGAGTGTAGCTGCATAAATTAGAATGTATTTTGTTTCATTACAGACAGTAAAAAGAAGGATTAATGCGGAAATTGTTTTCAGTGAATTTTTCTATCAAGAATATAGAAAACACAGTGCCATGTTAACCAGATAATAGGAAGAACCTCTTGGCTTTTGACATTATTAGAAATACTATGATTGTTCTTTTCTGGCACAATTTTTGTGTACTACTTACAATATTTTTCAAACATCCTTCTGTTTGATCCAGAGAAATCAACAACGACGGCAATCATCTCTGTTCTGTAATGCTGGAGATACCAGTTGGTATCATTTTCATTTTTGACGTAAATTGTGTAAATCTTTGCTCATGGACAGGTTCATCAGAATAGCTTTTCAGTCTGGTAGTGTCTCTCTCTCTTTTCCTTGGGGTTAACCCTGTTTCACACCATACAATGAAGCAAAAGTAAAACAGAAAATGTCTCTTCCATAAACTGTCCAGAACTGATTGTCTTTGAAGTTAGGGTCATGTCTGATCTGGACCTGTCGTTCCTGCTCTACTGCAGTTCGACCAGATGTTTTTCACTCTCCACATAACCGTTCAGTAAATACCTGAGCATTTTGCCTGAGTACTCTAGGGTTCAAGCACATTTCTGAGCCCAAGCTGCGAGTAACATTCATATCTAATGTTATTAATCTTGATGCATGAGCGTGTGCTATCTTGATCTATCAGATATTTAGAAACAAAACCAAGTATAAATAATATTATTCCTTTCTCCTGAACCATTTATCTACTTCACTGAATTTTCCATCTGCACATTTTCCCTTTAAATTATAAGAAACATTCTTTCAGTATTCTACAGGGAAATTTACAATCACATGGTCTCTTTCAGTCCACTTTGTTCAATATTTAATATTTGTCGGCTTATTGGGTCTGAGATATGTGTTCTTCCCTACAGAATACCAGGCAGCAGTAACCAGAGGCCACTCTTTATGCTGGAAAGTAAAAAGTACAGATATTCTCCCATGTCATCATTAGAGACAAATCAATTATAATGAAAACAGAAAACAAAAGTAATGTTTTCCCACATTACATTCTGCGATGCAAGAGAATTTAGGATTTATCCAAATTGGTCAAAATTTTCAGTTAAAGACAAAACATAAGATTTTCTTCCTATCTACTTAACCAAAATAACATGAAATCTTTCCAGATTATTAGGTTCCAGTCTTCTACCGTTTATTTCTTCTTTGTTTGTTCACTAAGAACAGAAACCAGCAAATATCTAATTTCACTGCAGCTTACTGACAGCTCTCAGGTGTATCACACTCTTTGCTCTTGGCAAGGCTTACTGCATTGGCCTAAATGTGTTTGCTAAGAGCTAAAATTAATACTAGCCTGGTTTCTGTATTCTCAGCTTCTTACATTATGCCTTCCATGCATGTTTTGAAAATTACATTAAAGGTCAGTTGAAAAAACAGCTGCAAAAGTACCTCCAAGTCTGAATAGTTCTATAGATTCCTGTAAGAACTTGTCTAATGTAATTCAGCACTTTAAGCACAGTTGCTGGGGGTTAATTAGATTTCTGACCCCTAAAAATTTTAAGTATCTCTGATGACTTACTTTCCAACCCATAATTTTGTGTGAGAAATAGAAAAAGAATAACAAATAGACTATGAATAAATAAACTCTTCATATTCATTCTTATGAGGACAGAGTACGTTTCTGACATTTAATTAAATATCCAAACGTCCACAAGATCTATAATAAACCACTTTGCAAGACGTCTAAATGTCAGAGGAAAACATATTTTACACAAAATGTTTTTCTACCACAGAAGCTGCGGAGAGGATACAGCATTTTTTTAGAAGACACAGAAACAACAAGCACATATTTTATCTTGAAAGTACTTATTCAAAGGCCTCTGAACAGCTAGTTGTTTGCAGTATGACGAGTGAAATTATTTTAATTTATCACACAGGAGTTTGAAACATTAGTTTTACAAATACGCCAGGCTGTTCTAATACAATTCAAGTCCTGAGACTGACGCTATTCGATGCATAGTGAAAACACTGGAAATGTTAAATTGA
Source organism: Apaloderma vittatum (assembly GCF_000703405.1). NCBI lineage: Eukaryota > Metazoa > Chordata > Aves > Trogoniformes > Trogonidae > Apaloderma > Apaloderma vittatum. The sequence continues at coordinate 95,896 of NW_009713162.1, read as the reverse complement.
TTCTCTTACTTAAGTTTACCGGGCACATTTTACTGGGATCTGAATTTTCCTATATTTAAATGCTGCAGAAAAACTCCTCTAACCTCTTCTCCACATAAAAGTTACTTCTTCCTTCCTTTTTGTCAAAATCTTGACAACATGTTCTGACCTGCTCAAGAGCTGTGCCATGTACTTTACATTTTGAAATTCACCCCATGGCTGTGATCTACGTTTCCTTATAGGAAACTTCCACATCATAGGAACCTTCCACATCATAGGAAATAAGGGAAAACTGCAACTCCTTCCCTTCAGTCATGGATTCATCCAGATATGGCAGCCCGTTGTTAGAAAGTTGACTTGCCAAGTGTGGCTAGATTTGCTTTGACTTGTCTTTCTGTTTTTCAAAGATAAATAAAATATAGGGGCAGTTTGTACAAAAGGTGGTGAAATCATGGCCAGAATGAGATTCATTTGCTAGTCTTTATGGTGGCACAGTATTATCTAGTCGAGAGGTGGCGTCCCTGGCGGCAGGGAGGCTGGATTAAAATGATCTTTAAGGTCCCTTCCAGCTTACGCCATTCTATGATTCTATGATTCTATTGCTTTTTAAATGCTGGGAGGTCGTTCTATATTGCGGTCACAGGTTATATTAAAACTGCAACTATAGAAGAAAAAAATACGTTGTCATTTTCAGAATTAACTATGAGGGATGAGAACACAACGAAAATCATACAGGCATTATATGGAAGGAGGCTTAGTCTGTCAGGCTGCTTCTCAGGCGTAGTTTTCTCTGTGCAAGCAGATATTTCTGCACTGCATTTCCCTCCCCAGGGTGTTCAATGTAGAATTAAACCACTCAAGAATTATACATTGCACTTGACTCCAATATGTATAACCTGTATTTCCCATCAGTTTAGAAGTGACATTCTGGCCACCAGTTTGGAAATTCTGGCTGCTACAATTGACCTTTTGGTAAATCTCTCCAAAACAGACTACAATCTCCTTTGAACAGAGCACGACAGTGCTGGATGGAGTTAGATCATCTCCAGTAGTGTCATCCCACCTGACCTGTCATAACCTCATGCATATTGACATAATGCAATACCTTCGTCACTTTGTATCACCGGCCTGGATGGTTAGACGCTACTTCTTTCCAAGGGCAGCTATTGTAAATGTCATTGCATTTGCACACCGTGTCGAGGCAAATACAATTTTTTTCCTATGTCAGTCACCACTGTGTGTCTGCTGTTACCTGTAGTGTAAATGGATAGTTAATTAAATTGACTTCACAGAGCTTTGTAAAAAATCTATTAAGCAAAGAATTGCTGGTATAAACAAACAAACCCAGGTCACAGTTTCAGCTCTCTGACCTCTTTAGTGGATTTTCTGGTTTTATTGGGAAAGCTTCTTTATGTTTTTTCCTAATTTGCCACCAATATTTTAAAACCGTTACAAAAAAAAAAAGAAGAAAAGAAGGATAAGATTTGGCACTGATTATTGTTAGTCTGTTCAGAATAGAGGAGGAAGGTTAATTAGCTTTTCTGACCCAAAGATTCTAGGAAGGTATCCCTGGTGACTCACTAATTGCTGCTCAATGCATAATAGTGTCTGTGAAGCAAAGTGCATGAAGCTAGACACTGATAATAATGTTACTTTGATTTAAAATTCTATACCTGCAAGGATATAATGTTGTTTCAGTACGGTATGCATTCCACTGATAGATCTAAATATTCCCCAACTATTCATTTATTTTATTGGCAATGCTGGTCACTAATCTTAATTTGAATTTATTCCAAGAACAACTGTGTTTCTCAGACTGAAAGTAAAATGCTATTTAAAGTACCATTAAATCCTATTCTGAAAGTAATTTCTCATGCATAATAAACATGTTTTCCATTAACACTGGTATATGTGCTAGACCTGACTTATTTATTTAGCTATGCTGATGTTGTCACACAAATAATATATCATTTTTAATAAATGAAAGTAAATAATTTGTGCACATCAGGACAAATGTCTCTAAACCATGAGAGACAGAGACATTGTGTTATCTCTAATAATGTGGTGAGACCAATATAGCATAAGGAATTTTAGGAAACATATGGAATCAAGCTTGCAGAGTATTAGAGAATTGTTCGGTGTATATGACCTTCCTGTTGGTATCTATAAATTGATAGACGCTGTTGTGTCTGGTTTTAAAAGTCCACCAGAGAACAGAATACGAATTTTCTCTTCTTATAAGATCCTCTAGTGTGGTTTTCGTAAATAGCCTTTTGTTTAGAACTATTTAGCTTGTTACTAACTATAAACAATTTTCATGGAGGATTTCTCTCTGGTGTTGTGGTGCAGGATTCTTTAAATAGATATTCCACAAATGCTCATTGGATCAGTTATAAAACAGCAATCTGTCATCCTCTAACATATTCATACATGAACATCCAAGTCTCATTTAGATTAAGTGTATTAATTCCAGTTTCCTGGTCAGTGTTGGAAGAGCAGGCGTGTCATTCAGTTTTGACTACATCCAATTTGCTAAATCAACAAGCTTCATTCATTCAGTGACAAACTATAGGTTTAACTGACAAACTTCTAATATATAATCCTGGAGTTCTTGATTAAAAACAAACAAAAAAATAGTTTATGATACATTTTCCCTCTCAGAAGTTTATTGCATAGTTTGAGTGGGTTTTTGTAGTTACCCTGATTCATCTGCCAGTCAATTCACCATCTTCCTTCCATGTATCCCTTCTGCCCTGAGCCAGGTAACAAAACAGAGCAAGACCTATATGTTAGGAGGATGCCGACCCAAGAGGAAATCCTCAGGTCCCGTTGCCAACACCTCTCCCTACAGGCAGTTGGCAGCAGTGGCACAGCCTGCAAATGAAGCAGTAGAAAGGAGAGAATGTAAATGTTCAGACATTTCTTCTCTTAAGGTTGGCACATTGTTTATCACTGGTCCTCTTCTGAGCTATAAATGAAAATAAAAAGCTTGAATGATACATCTGCCCTGCCCTGTGTTAGGATAGCTTGCCAGTATTTCAGGCAGTAAGAGGACTACTGATTATTAGTTTCCCTAGGAGCTCCATCTCTGTCATGGAACAAAATACCAGATCTGAGAAGGTTTCTGCTTTGTCTGGGGAGACTGTGGGCTTCCTGCTGCTTGGACATATAAGGATATCCCAACCCCAAATACTCCTGTTCTGCAAGGAACACCATTCGGTGCTGAGTGGGGGAAGGGGATATTTAAGTAGTGTTGGGAGAAATGAGAAACAGCTGGTTACAGCTTTTCTTTGTGTTGCCCTGCTCGTCGCAATGGGGCAAATGCAATGATCTAGCATCCTGTATATCTTTGTACATTGGTACCAGACACAGCCCCTGGTGCTGGCTGGCTCTTGGCTATGGACAGAAACAGGAGCAACACAGGTTTTCATCCGTGTTTTGGCAGACTTTACCCACAATCCTGGGGACACTAATGGCTTACCCTGAGAAATTTGCAGGATGATATTTACTAAATCAGCATTATGGAAACCCTATCTTTCTCCTGTGCTCTTCTTTTCCCTGTCATTTCTATTTCAGCTCAGATATCCAGTAGCTTGACAGATAAGACATTGTCAAATCACGAAAGACCTTACATATACATTGAATTTCCTGATTTATGTTATTAAGCTACAATGTGTTGTACAAAATCATACAATAGATGTGTTACAACGTAACCTGACACAATAAGTTACTCCCTTGATAAAAAGCAGGAGACATGCAAAAAGTTACTATTTTTCTTATCAGTTAGGCAGCTCTCAAAGCAAACAGGAGATCACGTCAGTTGAATACTGTATGTATTTAATTTAATGAAAGTTAAAGTAGATGTCTGCTAATGTACAGGATATTTTTTTAGTCTTTTTCTGAAAAGTGTTCTATCTGTAATATAACCCTTATTGATTGCATTTTCTTACTGCTGCACATTGAATTTGAATTATTTTCATCACCTAAAGTGAAATCCTGACTACTTGTTCAAGGACAAGTTTTCTTACCCCTATTCACCTCTTAAAACTGGCCACAGCATGACTCTCCTGCCCCTCTGTGTAGGAGCTTTATGCCACCTGCATAAAGTCTCTGGATTTGGTGTTTCAGGTCAGGAAGGTAGTAGCCTAGCTCACATTTCATTTTGTTTACTACTGGGATAGTGAAGATTTGCTCAGTTTCCAGGCCTTTCTGCTGTAGAGTTATAAATTTCTGCCAAGTCCATAAAGAATATTTATTGCCACATTGGAACTTTGCTCCATACACAGATTTTGTAGTTTCCTCTGCAAACCCCAAGGTATTGCTCCATGTGGTTACAACGTGGCTGAAATGAGGGAATAATCCCAGCTAGATTTCCTTTGGATCCTGAGCTTTATGTTAATATATATGTTCTCTTTCGTCTGCATTCTGTTCATTTGCTTTGTGATTATTATTCTTCCATTATCCTATTATTAAGCTTCTCTTAGCAACAAGGAGAACTAGAAATGTCATTTAACTGAAGCTTAGATTTCCACTGCATCTATGGCTTTGCTTTAAAAACAATATCAAATTACTTTCAATAAAATTAAATGTTTTGGTACCATTGTGAGACAGTTTCTCCTTCAAACTTTCACTATTACTACAACTTATTTACCCTTCTTATTGTCATACTCTTCCTTTAGTATTTTATAATATAGTTGTAAAAGCATGCACATCGAGGTGCGTTGGATGGTTTTAATTTTGTTTAAGATGGAGTCGTTCAGTCCTGTGAAACAGAGCAGTTACAGTATTTGTCAGTGCTTTGAGATTTATACTTTCAGAGACGCTGTTTAGGACACCAGTGAGAGCCAAAAAGGAAGAAAGCATCTTGGAGATGGGGACTCCAGGCAAGTAACTCTTAAGTAAAATGTCCCACTTCTCTGTATGATTTTCAACATGTGCCTTATTTCTGTAAAGCTTAAACAGTTTGCTAACTGCAACAGCTGATTCAAGACCCAAATCACCAGGCTTTTTGTGAGATACATTCCTGTAGGCTTTCAGCTACAGAATCTTTGCTGCTGCCAATTTGAGCGTTCCAGCACATCTTAGGCTCGTGTCAGTTTTGCATCACCCCCGTTGGTATGTGGTACAGCAGAGACAGCAAAAATCCCAGGTCAGATGGAGCAAGGCCGAGAGCAAGCTTCTCTTTCTTAATCCTTTTCTATATTGTAGTTTTGAGACAAACATCGTGCCTTTTCTCCCATTGCTCTTCTAAATGTCCTTCAGTGCGTACCTTATTCTTGGAGCTGACGTCTCTTGAGTGGAGTGATTACGAGCCTGATGCTACACACCTGAAACAATTGAAGCCTTTGCTGTGAGCTTTAATAGAAGTGGAATCAAGCACTAAACCCTACAGCTGTAAGCAGAAACAGATCAAAGCTTCCTCCTCTCTCCTAGGTGACCTATGCTTTAGAGAAGAAACTCGACTTGTCTGTGTTTTAGGCTGGACTTACAAAGCTGGCCCAGACCTGCAGGGGAGCTGATCTTACTCAGACTTGCACCAGTGCAGGTAACTTCTGTGTGAGATGCATCATCCCTAACCTGTTCAGGCAGTACTGGAGGATAAACAGCATGAGAAGGTGTGACAAGAGAGCAACCGCTAGTACGAGCATTCCTTCGTTATCTCTTCCAGAAGTGGGGGGAGGTGAAAATTGCTGGTGGGATGCTCTAGGGAACCAGGGTCTTACCTAGGGGAAACTGCTAATTTGTTTATCTGTAGTTTATCTGAAATTTCTTCTGTTCTCAATACAGCGTGCTTTGTTTAAAATCAGGAAAGCCAGAGCTTTCAGAAATACTACTTGTCAAGGGCACCTAGGGGAGGTAGTTTAGTTGTCTCAGGTTTACTGGGTGGAGATTCATGCCAGAGTTCTTTAATTTTTCCAGCTTAAGCCTCCAGGTAATTGAGTCTGACAACACCTGGCAGAAGGGATCCACTGAGTATCTCCTTCGTTGTGTAGAGGCATTTTTATGTCACCCCTCATCACAACGTCTGTGTAATGAGGACGCATATCTTCTTTGGGGTTTCTTTTTTGTCTCCTATCTTCCCAAAACGTTACCATAATCCTGAGGTAAAAACACAGCAGAGGCAAAAGATAGGCACTAAAACAGGGTTCTTATCTGTGGTTTTATTATCCTACGCAATATTCTCACAGAAAATTACTTTCTGAAATGTGCTAAGCTGCTCTTTGGCTCTCCAGGGCTCTGTTCACAGTTTTCTGTAAGTGATTTTTGTTTAATTTGTAGCAATACAGGGATAGGCATCTTCCACTGTGACTGCCATCAACTTAGTTGTATCTATAGGAAATGTAAAGGCTGTGTGACTCTTTTTAGTACTGAAAGTAAAACAGTGGGGCATTGTTTGCCTTTCTGCTTCTGTATGACACAGCAGCTAAACTGGTTCTTAAGTTCACATAACTTTATCCCAGATAAATTCTTCGTATTTGTATGAATTAATTTTTAGCTAGAGGAAGACCACACTGCCTGTAGTCTTTGCTCCTTACTGCTAACTTGCTGCATGTCAGTCATTAGTGACCATTAGCATTAAGTCAATTACAGGTGCATGTGCATGAAGACTGTCTTGTGTTGTTTTGCTGCTTCTTTAAGCAAAAGTATAGAGACAGAATGTGCTCTAACACCTAACAGAAGCAGACTAGCTAACCTTTAACAGTTTGTTCATTCTGTGCACGTTTGCACACTTGGGCAAAGCAAGGGAACCAGAACAGGAACATGAACTAGGCTCTCCTCAAAGGACAGGAGGGCACCGAGCCTCAGCCTGTTCTGTTGCAGCTGAAATTAGATTTCTGCATCAGACAGAGGAGAAGCTTCTATCTGTGCTGCTGGATTTCTGTAGAAGAAGGTAAAGACACACACTGTTGGCACACCTCTGCCACATAAGAGTTTCGCAGCAGTCAGACAAAGTGGAGGGGGAGCTCGGGCTGCCGGCAGCCTTTAGGAGCATGCAGGGGGTTAGGTCTGAAGTGCTGGGACAACTTTTGTGTTAAGGGAAGTGAGAGGGAAGGGAGGTTGAAATACAAGTGTACAAATGGATCTGGATCAGCAGAAGCTGCTAGTTTCCGGGGGCATACTATACCTTTGTGTTTCTAATGCAGAAGGTTCCTGTTTCCCTGTGGACAAATGCAGTTTCGTCTGCTGCATCCTCAGCTTCTCTTTTCAGAAAGGAGAAAAATAAGTGTGTATGTTCCCACATGCATTTCGAGGCGAAGGCCAATTGTTTTCAACTCACAGCAACAACTGTTCTAACTAACAGCACTTTGATAGGGTTTACTTTAATTATGTAATATGTCTAACTTGGCCACATCCCTCCAAAATCTAGACAGGAGAGGGAGGAAAAAGAATGAGCAAAAGTGTACAGGAAAGATTGAAAGGTTGGGGATTTATCAGTCTAGAAAGTTAAGTTTTTACCCTTTGTATGTTGCAAAAAGAAGAGAAATGTTTTTCCACAGGCATGTTGGAAATGTCAGGAAATAATGGGCTTAAATTGTAGCAAAGAAAGGACATCAGAAAAAAAGTTTTTTAATAGTAAGAGTAGAGAAGCAATGGCCTCAGTAGTGAGGTTACAAATTCTCTGTCACAACATGTATTTTTTAAAAAATACATGTTGTACGAATGTCTCTTGCAAATGTTTTAGGCACTTCATCCTGTCTGTAAGAAAGGACAATGTCTGTTAATGTTTTACAGTTACTTCACTTCCCATTTTCTTGTCATTTTTTCTTCACTTTTATGGATGGGGGAAGTAGGTACAGACAAGGTAGTTCTCTGACTGTCAAGCTAGTCTCCCTCCCCTCCTGTTTGAGACCTGTTCTGAACAGAGGTACTTTCCAAATTTGGGCTTGGGTGAGGAATACCCTGAAAGAAAACTTACTCAAGCATAGTCTGCCATAGTCTCCAGTTCTTCTTTTAGAAACTTTTATTTTAGCAATATGTGTAGGATCTGTCAGCTTCACGAAAAAGCGTACTCTGAATTTTAACGGTACAGGATTGTTCTGCAGAGGAAAGGGAGGACGCCTCACCTTTGCCATCTGTCTTATGTATGTTTCTAGATGCTACCTAAAAATACTACATGTTTTAACCTCGTCTGCTGTATAGATGTCATCCCCCCACCGTACTGCATTTTCAAGCGTAGATTCTCTGTCACGTATTGTAGAGAAGTGCAGTCTTCCTGACTTTTGGAAATTCTGTGCAATATTTTGAACTAAGATACTTCTGCATAACGATATTGGCATGTTGCTTACTGCATCAACCCCAAAAAGGTACGTAGTGATAGTTTTTGGATGGATTTTTCACCAAACCTTGCTTGTAGCTTTGGATGTAGGGGGAATGTTTTCAAAGAAAAGCTAAAAATATCTATGCATAAGTTAACACCTGAAAATGTAGGTTTCTGTACATCGCTTACATAAACCCTAAAAGGAATGTTTGAATTTTATGCATAAATCTCCTTGGAAAAAGTTGCATCCCAGTGACGAGTTTTAGGCTAAAGTAAACATTTTTCTCTGCAAGTGACATATAAAAACTCTAATTCAAAATTACTAGACCAATATCTACAGCTTTTTTCCTTTTTATCCACAGTTAATCCCTCAATTCTCAAGTAGGCCACTGACAAAAGCTTTTCCAGCAAATTATGATCTTTCTTTGTTTAATTGTAGTTACTGAGTCAATTGTTTTGAATAAACTAGTCTAATAGTGGTTGACAGAACAAATGATTTATTCTGTTTATTTTTTTCTCTCAGGTTTCTTAGTTAATCTCAAATGCTATCCAAGGTAAAAAATGAGAAAAATTATACTTTTTTTAAAAAAACTCATTTAAAAAAATAAAGAGAAACAATCAAAAAAATCCAAACTCCAGGATTTAGTCCACTGTAGGTAAATAGATGACTTCATTAATGCTTGTAGAATTATTTTACCAAAATATAACAATCCAAACTATGTTTAGACATTCTCTGCTTTTTGTCCTTGGTAATTAATCATAATGTATTAATATATATCACCTTTTCGTACTATTAAGACTCCATACTCTGACTAATCTTACTCATTTTTACACTCCCTGGAGGAACCATTGCATTGTACTCTGCAAAAGAGCCTTTTATGAATGTCTCCACAGGGCCGATTGACACAATATACCCTAATGGCTACTCCAGAAGGTTTCGTAGTGTGTCCTGGGGCTGATCTATTTAATAGCTTATTTATGCTGTGGACTGAACTCACAAAGTGTATTGTGCCAAGCATCTGTGAAGTGGCATTTCAAGAATATATCGGAGAAAGCTGAGCCACGATGTCCTTTCATTCAGTAAAGCATCTATTTGGAAATGTCAGTGAAGTAGCTATCCTGGCAATTGGCAAAAATGGGCTTGGAGAGAAAAGGTGAAAAGAGGAACTCCTGCATTCTTCATTTACGCTACTTGGGCAATGATGAGAGGTATAAAACGGCGTATGCTTCTCTGAATCCCCTGAGATTTGGTGTTACAGCCCACCTGAGTGTCTATATTAGTTCTCTACATAAGAACAGCCCAAGTGGAGGCTCTGCAGAAAGAGCCATTTGCCTGGAATATCCCCCTCCTATAGCCCTTCGGTGTTTTAGCATAGTTATGAGGCTGCTTTAATTTGTACTTGCCTACATGTTGGCCGAAAAGTTATGTGAAATTAATAAAAGCTATCAAGCACTAAGAAATCATAAAACTGCTTCCCATTTTCATATTTCTTGCAAGTTACTCTAGCCAGCTTAATTCATTACGCTTTTCTTCAAAGTTCCACCCTCAGCCCAGGAAAACAGTAGCATTAGCACCTGTCAAAACTTCCATATTATTGCAGATATGAAATTCTTGATGACTTCTGTGAAGGCATGAGCATTCTGTTTACACAAATTCTTAGCATGCTTTTCTCTAGCCAGAATCACATAAAAAAAAAATAATATATATATGCAGGTCTCAAACAGCAAAAGGAATTTTGAAAACCCTTACAAATTTTACGAGTATGATAATTGTACTTCACCTGAATTATTTCTTTCCATTAATTCCTCAGCTTGTTTTTTTAAGGTTTGTTCAAAAATCCAAGACTTATCTAAGCAAATTTGGGTAGGTGTGTAAGCCACTCCAAAACTGCATCTTAATTTTATTCTGTTGATCTAACATCCAACCTTACTAAAGCAGATAGCAGAGTATGTCACTTCTGGCATGCTGAAAATATAATTATTTCACGCTAACATAGTGGAAAGAAAAGGCAGGTTTTAGAAAAGATGATAGGTGAACTTGGAAACTACCATACCTCTCATGATATTTTTGGGAACAAACCATCAAAATCTTCAAAGCACATTTTTCTGAATGCTCATCTTATGGCATTTCTAAATTCATTTATTGGAGTAAATATGCACACGTAGATATGCACTGATTTTAGAATGAATCTCTGAAAAGTCATTGGAAGATTTTGTCTGTGTTTTGTCCCCACTCGGTCCCCATGTGTTGCCTGATCTAGTTGAGAGGCGTCCCTGCCCATGACAGGGAGGTTGGATTAAATGATCTCTAAGGTCCCTTCCAGCCTAGGCCATTCTATGATTCTATGTTTATTGCTCTTAGTGAAGGTCGTCTTTTTGTCTTCATTGGTTTTAGTTTTAAAACATGTTTCTACAGAGTTTCAAGGAGTTAGTTTCAGCCTGACCTTTAGTTTTCATCTCTCTTTAGGTCTTTATTCCAAGCCCTAATGAGAGTCAAATGGTTGTGTATTAGGCATGGATTTAAAGAAAAAAAATACATTTAAAAAATTGTTAAATACGAAGAATGAGTTTTTACTGTTGTCTACAGATGCCCAATGGGAGGTTATAAAGAAGGTGCAGCCACACTCTTTTTTAAGTCTTCATTAAATTCCTGAACATTAATCCTTCTTTAATCACTGAGCATTATGGAAACTCTGCATCCATAACATAAGTTTGCTACATAACGTTATTCCAGTTATAATATAAGCAGTTGTGTGAACTCTCTCCAGCCCTGTAAAATATGTTAAAACACAGCTTTGCACTGACCATGGTTGCTTCCAGAAAAAAAGGGTGTGTAAATCTTGAGAATAAGAAAAATGTTTTAAAATTTATTCCTTGATCTAGTCTTCTGTCACTAAATTAAACTTCAGTGACTTACTAGGAAAATGTGGGGGTTTTATGTGCTCCCATATATACATTTCAATGCTGTATGTATCTTTTTTATTATAGGAAAAACAACAAAAAAATCAACTTAAGTAATATTTTGGCTTCTGAAAACTCAGCCTTTCAGACACTAAGACTGCATCAGGTCTGAAAATAGAGTATTATTGTTAGTCCAAGAGATAAAATTCAAATCTTGTTAAAATTGTTCCTTTAACAATGGGTATGAACACTTATTAAGAGTACCGATTAAACTACGTTACTTCATCTTGCAGAAACAAATAAATGTTTGTGCCTTGTGTGATTCTTCCTACTAATTATCTACCATGATTTTGAATAATCTACTGGGTTGCAATATATGAGTTTGTTATCACTCTTTTGTTGTAAATTTCATACCATGGAGTACTATTTGTTACAAGATACGCTGTTGTCTTGAAGTTACTCATGAACAGTCTCAGTAGGTCAAAATTATATAGTTAATTGGTTTTGTATAACATGTGTTTTTTGTAACTAGTTTACATCCTTACTGTTTTTCTTTACAGGATTTGAGAAATGGAATAGAGTTCAAATATAAATCATTCCTCATTACTTCACCCAGCAAGTCCGTTTTGCTCAACTAGCAACTCCGAACTTTGGGTGACCAACTACTTTCTTCATCATTTTGCTGCAGTGCAAGTCTATACAGGACCAGGTATGTCTCTCTTGAAACTACCCATCCGAGGAACTTTTACTAAGACCATGGTCAAAAGGCTGTGTGTTAGCAGGTCAGAAATGTGGGTGTTAGTATCTAGAGGCAGGTATGTGAAGTATCTTCACATTCAGACCCTTTGGATTACTGAAGGCAGAAATTCTCACAACATCCTGAAATTTTTCTTCTAATTTCTTCATATGCGGAAATGAGAAGACAATCTCAAAATGGTAGATGAAAGAACTGGACAGCATTTTTGCTAACTGGAGTGTCTTGGTAACTGCATTGCTATTACAGTTTGAATGTAGGTTGAGATTTTGTTGCTTCATTCTTCGATGGACACTTTTTCTGATGAATTCCAAAAAACTCTTCATATGGGAATGTAGCAGAGGGCTATAACCAATAACAAATCCTGACCACTTCACATCTGAATCTCTGCAAATACAATTTGCTAGAAGTCCAGTCATTACCTTTGTTTCAGCAGTTCAGTTTACAAGCCTCAAATGCACTGACCTCATATTGAAGTCAGTGGTTATTAAGCATTCCCACAAATATGTAATGCATGTGGAAAACTGCAGTCTTTTACCTTTTTTTAACTTCATATTTTTGTCCAGGGCAGAACTGTATGAATTGAAGTGTCTATAAAATATTGTCCAAGTAAGATGCACCTGTTAGCCTTGTTAATACTGTTTGTTAATGGTACCATACTTAGAAGTGGTGTTTTGGGAATCAAATCTGTCTGTAAAAGAGATGAAGTGTTGATACCTTGGCAGGTAAACGAGTTTTTCTGAAAATCTGCTATTTAAAGCTGGTCAACATCTTCTGCTGTCGTTTATATTAAATTAAGAAACCTGCAATTACTCAGCTCCCTATAAAGCTAGCTCTTGGTGAAAGCTGCTTCATCTCAGCTGTACTTGTAGAACACATGGAATATGGAGTAATGACGTGTTTTTCAGAAAGTGTCTCTTTACCAAAGAAAGCATACATCAGAATTATACCAAATTTACCAAACTATGCTAATTTAACAAAAGAAAATAATAGTTGTAGAACTTGCTGTCCAAACTCTGGCATGGTTCTTTTTTTAACACAAGAATGAAGTTTGTTCTAGGTAGGCTTTTCTTTTTTTTTTTTTTCCCCTCACAAAAGTTTCTGTTACTCAAGGTGAAAAGTACCTTTCTCTTGACCAGGTCTGTCTTCAAAATATTAAATAAAAGCATGCCTTTGACTTTTGTGATTAAGAGTAAATTAATAGATTTTAACTGCTGCAAACATTTCTGTGGACGTATGTTCTATTTCTGAAAACTAAGCTTTGAATAAGAGCATATAACTCTTTTTTAATTACGGCAGACTGTTGAAAAGAAAAAGATAAGAATATAACTCTCCTTTGCACAGACTTTTTGCTTGAAATTAGGTGGGAATCTTAACTTTCATTGGGACTGACACTTTCTTCAGAATATTAACTAGGCTGACTAATACTCACTCTCTCTCAATGGCCCCAAAATGTAAATGCAAGTTAGAGAAGAGGTGTAAAACATCTTTTTGACAACTAGACTCTAAACAGTTTACTAGAGCTGCCATAGAGCTAAAGAAATGGTGAGGCCCAGAAACTTAAATGGGAAAGAAAATATTAACTTAAAATTATTTTCTTTGAAGGAGTGAAAGCTGGAGCATTTTTCTTTAGTATTTCCTATTGTACAACTTGTGCTTTAGAATATCCAAATCCCCCAGATGTGTGTAGGTGTATGTACCTTCTGATCATCTGATAGAACCTTACTTTTCAGTCTCAGATATGTCTAATTAGACTCGGAGGCCACATCTGCTTCATGCCCGGGGTGTGATAGCACTTGTGATTACTCAGAGACACTGACTACTGTCTGCCACTTAGCCACTGCAGTCTGATTTAATTCAATAAATGTTGCATTATCAGCCTTTGCCCTAATTAGCAGCATCTTCTGATTTATTTCCCTTACTCCCACATACTATTAGAATTTCAGCAAAGAAGAGTATAGAATTTTTCTGCATAGAGTGATTTGTTCTAGAACCCTACTTTCCCATCACAGGTTGTATCAGCTGAATACTTGCTGAAGCTCATTACCTTTTGGTAGCAAAACTATTAAACTTTGCTTTTTCCTTGTTGTTCTGTGTTTTTACAAATTATAATTAAACTATTAATTATCGAAGCCACTTAAGTGTGACAAATTAAGTTGACTATATGACAAAGTCACTCAGTACCCTTGAGAAGTGCCGTCTAGGTTCAAAAATATTGCACTGAAAATGTAGTATTTAACAACAAGCTCCATCCCCTGGCCAAACTGCGATTAAAAAATGCTTGCTTCACATACCACAAGGCCTATACATAACCTCTTTCTCCTCTTTACTCCTCTTGCCTATGCTGTTCTGCATCTTGATCAAGATTTTGTAAGCCTTTGACACTAACTTCTTCTTACATCTATTTTAAAGTCACAGCCAAAAATCCAAATTTCAAAGGTTAGTGTTTTGAGAAGATGACAGCCAAAAGAAAATTAGCAATATTGCATGGAAGCAAGTTAGAACCAAAAAACTATTTTCACATGTGAAAAACTCTGGGTTTACATATTTGTTTTCTTTACTAATTTTCGGAAAATTTTGGCAAGCCTTTTCTGTGTACAGTCAAAAATCGGTAAAAATGGCAAAATGTAATAATATTTGCTTTCAAAGAAAGAAAAATTGGTGGGATTAGATTTATCTCTATGTTCTTCGAATTAGCTTTGTTTTCCTTTGAACACTCTCTCTAGAAAGCATCTAGCCCAACCATCCTGCTCAAAGCAGGGTGAACTAGAGCAGGTTACTCAAGACTCTGTCCATTCAGGAGTTGAATGTGTCCAAGGACAACGACTCCACAACCTCTCCAGGCAAACTATTCCAGTATTTGACTAATCTCACAGTAAAAAAACAAAAAAGAAGTTGTTTCTTATTTTCATGTCCTTGCCCTTCTCAAGGTGAGGCTGACTGGCCTGTAGTTCCTCAGATCCTTCTCCTCGTCCTTTTCGCTTTCCTCCAGTCCTCAGAAATCTTCCCCAATCTCCGCAGCCCCCTCTGTTTTCAGATTCAATAGCCAACTTCTGTTTGACATAATTTCTATAGAGAGATTAAAAGTCCTTCTGGTACTCTGAATATTCCTCCACTGTAATCATGCTGCCTCTTGATCTTCACTTTGAAATCATGTTTTTGAATGTCAAAAAAAAACCAGAACAAGTCTTTAGAGGCAAAAAGGGGTGGAGGAATCCGTCCCAGAATGTTACTTTTCTGGTTTCATGCTGCCAAGTCAGGAAAACTTCTCACTGACTTCAGTCAGTTTTTTCTTTATGGCCCCGTTGTCTCCCTGAAAAAGTTTGTCATAGCATTAATCTAAATTTGGATTTGTATCAGCAATATCTCTTTTCTTCACTCTTCCTTTTGGATGACATTTTTCTGTATCTAGAAGTCATGAAATTTTAAGGCTGGTTGCCTTAAGCCAAACATTGTCATTAAAAGTGTAATAATGATTCATCATCCCCAGAAACCTCTAATATAAACATCTGTCTGTTTATAAATTGTTTGGCTGAGTCACAAACTTAGCAGACAAGATGTGAATCCTTTTGTGGTTAGTTGAGTAATTAAATTCTTTGTTCACTGCACAACCCTCTCTTAGCTTTTGTGTTTCGGAAGTCTAAGCAATGCCTTCAAGGAAATGACCTCTGGCATGACATGGCAGTGGCATGGAGTATTTGTTGAATCATGTTTAATATTTACATGAAAAGAAAACAAGTAATTACAAAAAGCATCGACATAAAAAGAAAGCAGAAAGGATATCATTAGGGTGAATCAGTCGACAACTCCATGCTTGGGGCAGAGTGTATGTGGATAGAAGTGAATAATTTGTTCTTTTTATCTAGCGTTTAAGTCACTGTGAAAAACATTACAGCCAGGCTTAAGCAATCTGAAGTTGCAGCATTATCTTCTTTTAAATAGAGTGTTTAGGGCCCTATCTTTGATCAGCTACAAGTGTAGGGGGTTTTGTCTTCTTTTTTGATAACAATAAGGGTAGAACACATTGTATAAGTATTAAGACAAGGATAGCAAGAAATGGGCTTAATGAGGTAAAAGACCATGATGCTGACAATGAAAGCAATGTCCAAACAGCCTTGGAAAACAATCAAAACACTAAATGTGTGACCTTCCATTACGGAATGGCAATAACATGGGTGGGGGCTGGCTGGCTGTCTCAGTGTCTGACAGGGGAAGCACAGGGTGGGGACTGACTGGCTGGAGCAACACAATAATATATTCTCCTGCTGTGTGTTGGGAGGGAAAGCTTTAAAGCCACAGTGTGGGGGAAGCTCTGCTTGCCCACACTAGTATCACAGTGATTAATACTTTATTGAGTTGGTATCGTTCACAAAAGTGTCGTGCTTGGTTTGCGTGTTGCTTTCTGCTTGTACATTCAACTGATTTATTGCATGGCCGGGTTTGCTGTTTACCTGTGCACAGTTCTTACACTTCGCCATTTAGAAAATCTCTTTCATTAGCTCTCAACAAGATGTGACATCCATAATTGTAATCTTATTCACACTTCTGCATTGATTTAGTTATGTTGGAGAAACCGATGTTAAACTGAATTTACTTAAATCTGTGAAATAAGTTGTTTCAAATAGATATATACATCACTTACTTGCTCATCCATATAGTTTCATTGAAGAGAGTAGTGGATCAAGTTTTCTTCTGATAAAAGAAGTAGTAAATTAGAATAAATCCATTTAAAGCTTTGGAATAAATAAATTTAGCATAAATAAATCCCCAGGCCAGAAATATGTCTCTGGCACCTGAGCTCTTATTTCTTCCCCTTGTTTAAAATAAAATTAGGCAAATGGTTGAATGCCTTCCTAAATCAGGGCAGAAGATTGAAGTTTGATCCATTTAAGCTACTTACTTAAGCTAGGGTAGAAGTAGAATACCTAGCTTCTTTTCAGAGTGGTAAGTCTGTTGTGAAAAAGGAACATTTTTCTTTTCTTCTTCTTTTCCCCTTCTTAATTGGCTGTAGATGTTTCCATACAACGTATTCTCAGCATACGTATGTGTACAGAAGTGAATGTTTATGTCTGTGTTATCCTGTGTGGTAAGAACAGGCTTTTACTCCTAACAGTGAATTATGCTTGAGGGAATCTGACATCTTCTAGGGAACCTAACTGGCAAAAGTAATAAGTAGCACTAAAACAGAAGGAATCTTTGTAATCTCAAGATTAATGGATAAAATGTTTATGCTGAGGGTTCTCTTCATCAACAAAGTACTGTTTCTACCTATTTGCATTTTAATGGTTACCCTAGTTCTGAAGTTAAAATTGCAGACTTTTCCCAGCTGCTCTTTAAATGCTACATTATAATTTTGAGGAAGCATCATTCGTAATTATATTTAATAGACACAGAATTGATTGAAACACTTAACAAAAACAAAAAGCCCAGGCCTAATTTTGTAAACATGTTATTGTACAGTAACCCCCAATGAGTTTGTTCTTAAATCTCCTAATTAATTTTTAATTAAAAAGCTCAAAGATGCTATTATACTTCTTGTTGTAAATGGCAGCCTTATGTAAGCATAAATGACTTAGTTGCTCAGACAAATATCTTCCATTAAAATCCATGTTAATGAGAACTCCTGAACACGGTATTTCAGAGATTTAAGGGGTGGTAGCACTACAATAGTCTAAATATCACATGGGGGGTTGTTCTTTTTTATTACTCCTTTCATTTTTGACCAAGAGACAGGTTTGTACGGAATGTAATAGATTTGCATATGACAAGCTGTCTGAATTTCCACTTAGGCACACCAATCCTCTCCCCGTGGCTACTACCAGACTATATATAGCATCAACTAAAAAATATTAGGGCTGATCTAAGCAATCTCTACTTGTGTGAGGGCAAATGGGCACCATATCAGCAAACTTCTATGCAGATTTGCTTCATTAAATAGTCTGAATATTCCTTTTATTAATGAAACACTAACCTACGGAAGAAGAACACAACTACCCAAATTCCCAGCCTTGCAAATAAAAGGGATCTGGCTTTCCATGATTTTAGTCCATCTTCTCGTTAAAACCAGCCAGAGGATCTAAGCCAGTAGCTGAAACACAGTGTGTTGCTGTGGGGATGGGCTGATATCACGAAGAGAGGATTATTAATAGCATAAAACCAGCAAGTGCTCCTTTCAGAGAAGCATCTTTAATAGCAGGGGAAAAACACTTGAGACAAAAATCTCATTTGCTATGTTTTTCTTACATTTTTAACCAAGAAGGGATGGGAGGTGGAGATGCAGTGATTTCTACGGTTTAATTATCTGTCTTCTATATGGTTATTAACGCTGCACACAGAAGAAGCAGAATTTAGAAGGCTGGAAGTTACAAACTCGGTTTTGCAAAGCTGCAGTTTTCATTTTAAAACATGCGAAGTTTTGTTGTCAGGACAAATGTTTTAAAATAGTGATATTTCCTCTTAAAATGAATTTACAGTAGCTTCCCCCTCGTAAATGTTCCCATCAGGTTTTTGATATTCTAGAAATGAAAGCTGGTGCAAAAATCACTCAGGCTATTTAGAACTAGGGTTTCTTAACCATACTAGGAATAAATGACAATACATACCTTCAGAACCAGGAATACCCATCCACTTAATTTAATGGCAAATACCAGATGCATGCTTTCCTTTGGGAACAAGACAATATTTATTGTAATATCTGCCCAGGTTTTTACAAAATATTTTTTCAATTATTATTTCTTCTCCGGCATGTGTGTTTTGGAATGCCTAAAGGTGGAGGTGGGGAGGAAGAGGGAAGAACTCAGACCTGCAGTCTAAAATTGAATTATCCCATATAGTCATTTTTCAAAGAAGATCTATCATTACAGTTTTTGTTGCCTGGAAATAGACTGTTGGATAATCTTGTGAAAAGTAGCACAAGTTGGAGAATAGTATCTGCAAGGAAAAGAGTCCAAAAAGGTGCTGATCAACAAAATTATTGTTTATAAGTATACGAAGTATATAGCCAACACTTTTTTTACCTTTTTGCCGTATTTCTAAAGAGAGAGATCCTTTTTTTCTGAAAATATTATTTGCACTGACACAATAATCAATCCAACTGCTATGCAGTGAAACTTGTCTCAGAGATACTTGAACTACTTGTTCAAATTTTTCTGCACGGCTACTTTATGGGTGACTTTTTTTGTTTCAGTAAAAATGTTGTGAGTCAATTGGTGCAATCAGTTTCTGTGCAAAATATATTCTCATCTCATGTTTGAAACACAGCTGTATCTGTGACTTGATTGTTTTTAAGAATTACCTTCAGAACCTTTTTCTGTTGAAATTAATGCTTCTTTGGTGCTCAACATTGTAGTTCTAAACACAGTCAAATCTTTTTCAGTTCCTGGAATGCTCTAGCTACTCTGATCTAGCTCAGTCTTTAAGAGGTAGTACTATAAATCAAATGTGTTACAGTGAATATTTCCAGGCTTTTATGACCATGAATGGTTTTGTCATTTTTAATGGTATTTTTGGTTAGGGTCTGTAGTAGTTACGTATCCCAAGCCTGAGATGTAAATGCTATTCAAACTACCTGTTCTCCAATTCCTCACAGGAGATGTTTGCCTTGAAGAGAGATTGATTATGAGCACATATAGCTCATTGCACTTCAAAATAAAATTTGTCCTCTCTATTTCAGAAGTTACTGCACCAAATGCAAGTAAACCAGTAGTAGCGACCTGTGTGCTATGGCTTGACTATATTTTAGATCTTTATAAAATGAAATTGGCTATCATACAGAAAATGAAATCTTTTTATCACTTGTTCTATTATCCTGGGCTCCTATAGTTTGTAATTCTCTGGCTTAACAGGCCTCAGACAAAACTTTTTTCTAACTGCAGGGAGAGAGAGAGAGAGCTGAAGCAGGAGTCTTGGTGATGCTCTGTAATTTCCAAAGGCAATGAAAGCCGCATTTCCCTCAACACTTCAGGACTTATTTAGAGTCAGTTTCTCATAGTTCTGCTCTTTCCAGTCCATAGATAACTCTGAAGAATACCAAGAGAGGTCTGGAAGGTTTGTTTTCACTGCTTCTTCAGCTTTTCTCCTATTTCTCTCAAGACAGACACTTTTGTCATCACTAAACTGTGCAGGGACCCTTGTGTTTGCTACTTCAGGCTTTTGGATAACCCTCAGCCTGCACGGCAAGCCAACTGTAACGGTACACCAAGATGGTGGCAACTATTTGTTGCTGTTCGCAGAAAAGATGGCTAAGTGTAATTTCCAGTTACAAAGCGTAATTTACAATTATTGCTAGTTTACAATTACACTTACCTTGTAACAATGCCTTTTGCTAATCTATGTAAGAAAAAAGACCACCTCCTCTCTTTCCATTGCAGAGGCCAGAAGATGTGGTGAAAATCACCGTAGAGTAGCAGCCAAAATACTTGAAGTACTGTATCAGTATCTCTTCTTTGCCAGTGCTTAGAATCTCCCGTAAGAACACCAGCTGTGCAACTTGTCCACCCAGCTGATAGTACTTCAAATCTGCTTAGCTTCAGAAATTACTTGCCTGTGTAATCTAATTTTACCCAATGTTCTGTTTAGAAATAAGTCCATTTACCACTCACAGATTGTTAGTTTCCTGATTTAATAGTGAAATGTTGAAGGAAAAGCAGTGTTTCTCCCTCATAACTCATGCTTTCATCCCACTTGTTCATACTCCAGTAATTGAAATTACAGTCTTATAATTGTGCAGACATTGATGATTTTGCAAATGGAGGATTATTAATAGCATAAAAACAAGAAGGACCTCTTCTCAAAATGTTATTCAAGCAAAAAAGAACCAGAAAAATATGCTTGATTATTTCTTCATTTTTTGGTGCATTCTTCACATTTTAATTAGGCAGAAAAGTAGATAAGATTTTCTTTCATCAGCATGAATATTAGTGAATCACAGCCAAAAAGAATCTTACGGAACACATTACAAGCCATGAACTTAGATTTTTGTAAATACTATTGACTTTAAGATTTAAAACCTTTGGAGAAAAGAAATGCAAACTGGAACCAAACCTTCACTGATGTTTTAGTATAAATTCTTTTTTTGTATGTTTAAGTAAAAATTATGCACAGTGTTTGATTATATAAAAAAGAAAAACATTTGCAGGTTTTTCTTTATATAGATGTTTTTATTGCTAGTTTGCCAAACTTGACATTCCTATATACATTGCAGCTGATGGGATATTGGTCTTTTATCAAATTATAGGTGTCCATTTTATGTATTTCCTAAACATTTGAACATACTCTTTCAAATTAAGAGGTAGTCAGGAAAAATTTACATTTTATTTTTCTGGGAGGTCTAGGGGCTGATTCATAGCTTTGGAGTCCCCGTTTGCTGGTGGTAACATCTCAGTTAGTCCTAAACCCCAAGTCACAAAGTGGTTCAGAGGAGACAGTTTGCCAGTGTGCAGTGCCTGAGCTACTCATCAGCAGAAGGTGAATAAGGAACAACGAAAGAGCCAGGGGACAATGAAACAGCCAGGATGTAGTTTTAAAACAAACAAAGGAAGTGTTTTTACCACATTGCATAACTACACTATGAATTAATGAAGAATGCGTCCATCTGTGATATGCATGTGCTTTATAGCTCGGCTAGTCCCAAAATTGTTGACACTGTTAGGAGAGAACACCAGAACACCATGGAAATGACCAGTTCTCATACTTCTCACTTTTCTTACACTCATTTCCTGAATATTTAATTTGTTGGATACCAGATACAAAAAGAAATGGAATTTTGGCCTTACAAAGTAATTCTGCTCTTCGCAATGAATTTTTCCTTTTCCTTTGTACTTCAGGTGGCTTCATCTTTGTCTTGTATGTGTATATTTAGCAAAAGCTTTTAAAAATCAACCATGCTATGAGCATCTCATTGCTAAGCAACAGTGTATTCTTCCCTCCCACATGCCTTCTTGCTGTTCTGTGAAAAATATAACAAATGTGTAAAAAGTAGGATGCTTTCCTCTTGAATTGGATAATCCATAGGGAAAGGCAGTTCTGGTCACTTATTTCTGAGGCATCCTATGGCTGACATCTGATTACGAGCCAAAGCAGTAATGGTCTGTATCCTACTGCTGCCTTCCTGAAAATCTCTACTTGGGCATAAATTCCTCCACACAGAACCATTTGGTAGTTTATATGTACTGGTGGCCATGTTACAGCGGAGGATGCTCTCAGATGACCTAATACTATGTGGTCTGCAGTACAAGGAGGTGAACCTCACTTTCAGAAGAGGAGGTTTATGAGAGATTTATTAGTGAACACACCTTATAAATGCATTGGCAGGCAGCGTATTGCTCAGGGGCTCTCCTTGTGGAGTATTAATACTAGCTCTACCGTTTTCGTGTTGATCAGAAGCCAGTAAAATTGTGGGCAGGGTAGGGGAAGAAATGTGCTTTATCAGCTACCTGCACTTCTTGAAAATGTTTGTCAAACCATCTGTTGTTTCAGTATTATTCTGGAATGAAAGCAGTTTAAAAGCTCTACAATTCAACAGCCTTTAAGGGTTCTTTTTTTTGGTTTTCTGTGGTGCTGCTCTATTGTTTCAGCACTCTTGTGAAGACCTTCAGAAGCTACCAGTGTATTCCATGAATTGTAATTTTCCTTTGTAATGTCAGTGTTGGTTGAACACCACTGAAATTATTGTGGTAAAGTCACTTTGTAGAACTAAATGCTGGATAAATGTTAAATATGATCATGCAGTCATAGAATAGATTGAACTAGAAATGCTTCCTGGCTTATAGTTTGTGCCTGAACTGCTGTATATCAATTCAGGAAAGCTGTAGTAGTCAGGTGTCCCACAGCAAATAACAAATAAAGAAAGCAAAATAGTTGCAATTTGGTGACCATATCTTTTTTCTAATATTTTACCAGGAGTCTCCTACGCTAAGACACGTAGAAAGCAAAATAGTTGCAATTTGGTGACCATCTCTTTTTTCTAATATTTTGCCAGGACTCTCCTATGCTAAGACACACGTAGTTACTTGAATTTTCAGTGGTATCATCTTAAAGGCATCCTTAATTTCCTTTTTACCGAGGATGCATAAAGGCTATTTAGTTACATGTATTGTAGCTGTTAGAGGATTGCCTGGATTTCTTCGTGCTGGAATTATTTGTGTGAGAAAGCAGTTGTGAAACGAGCTTGGGTGTGAACTTGAACAAAATATTGCACACTAAGGCTTGATGTAGGCATCCTTATTCTTCAAGGAGGAGACTGCTTAGGCCACTGGTTAATGTAGTTTGGAATGGCTGTCCCAAACCTATGTTCCTTTCTTGAGAAGTCATTATAACCTTGGTGTGCGGTGCCACGAAGCATTTAAAAAACATTGACACTTCTGAAGATGGCAGCAGAACTATCCTGCAGTGGAAATTACATACTTTCTACCTATGTACTTTGCTAGCTAGAAGTTCCAGTAGTAATATTAGTATTGGAATAGAATTTTCCATAACGTAATATAGAAATCGATGGCAAAATTAGTGATCTTTTCATGTACTGGCTTTAAGGTCAGATCAATAAATTACCAAACTTGTGCCTATGTGGAAAAAGATTACAAAGACTGTGCTGTATTCCCAGCTGTACCTTTCTTGTGAGTGGGTAAAAAGTAGGCAGGCAGTTAATAAGTAGAGAGTTGTAACTCCACCTAATGTGCCAGGTAACAACTGAGTTAGCAAAGAATGGAAATAGATTGCAGAACAAAAGATATATAATTCCCTTCTCCCTGAAGCAAGGGAGAAGCAGCAGCCACAGTTTTGATCTCCTATTCAGAATTTATTCCTTTGTTGTTCCTCCAGTGCAACAATCAGAGCAAATAGTTAATATTCTGTTTAACCTACAGCAAAGTAAAAAAATTTCATGTGCCAATGAGGACACAGTCCATTTACCCATAATTCTTCTATCCACACTCTTCTCATTCATTTTTAATGATCATTTTATGTTTTCCCCTTATTTCTTCTTCCTATATTATTATATACACAAGGGGGAAGAATGAACAAAGTTAAATTGTTTCTTGGGTTTTGCTGAGCTGCCTGGTGGGTAGATAAAAATAGCAAGTGCCAGTGGCAAAGTCTCCCGAAAAGTGCTAGCACATTGTGAAAGTGCTAACACGTTGTGCTATTGAATCAGCACTGAGAAATCAGATTTTCCTCACAACACTTTCTTTAAACTTAAGGTGACCTTTAGGAACGCATTTGCATCAACGTAGAAAACCTTATTACTTTGTCATACCAAAGGGTAAGTGTTCTCATCCTGAAAAGAGTTCAGCTCTGTGTCCTGGATACTCCCTTCTTTTTCTCCTAGGCTTCATAAGACGTTATTGATTTTGGTACCAGAATAAACAAGCCACAAACACACACAAGTAAGAGGTATTGTCTTTGAGAAGATATTATTATACAGTAATTTATAGTTCAGCATTGCAGAAAGTTCCTGTTTATGAAAGGCTCCATTCTAACATTTCTGAAAAACAGTTCTATATACTTGATAATTCCACTTGCTTTCCTGAAATTCTACAGAGCCTGAGGTTATCTACAGCTCAGACACTGATGTGATTTTTAAGGAGGGTTTAGGGCAGCAGAGCTATCTGCAGTGTGGCTGTTGTCTTGCATATTTATTATGTAGAAAAATTTACTTTTTGGGGTCAAATTCATAAGCTCTTACTTGTGGATCATATTAACGACGACTGAGAGCTGCTGTGCCACCTACTGATTTTGAGGCAAGCAAGAATCGCTTGGTGCGTAGTATAGTCAGGCCTGAATTGATCCAAGTCCTTATGGGTTGAAACTTATAAACTGTTAAATGACTTAAATTATTTTACACAATAACCCCAATCCAAAGTTTACTGAACTCAATGAAAATATTATCCTACCGTTTCACATGGACTTTAAATGAAAGTTTATATTATTTATATTAGGTTAGACGCAGAACAGGTAGTGACCAGTAGAATTGGACGACTATTTAGAGAGCTGGGTGCTAAAAATTAGACTCTCAAGTCAAACACAATATAAAAGAATGTAATATGCACAGCAAGATAGAGGAGGCTGTAGACAGCCAGTGACTTTGAAAATAGTACTTAAGTAGCTGCTTAAAGGTGAAATTTAAAGAAGCCAAAAGAAAGCTGGCTAAGTGCATTTTTTCTTAATGGCTTGTACATGTTCTCTGTAGATTGAGGCTAGAAGGAATATTATTTTCCAAAAGGCAAAGGCATGTTTTCAGCACAGCAGGTAGTGGTTCAGTAATCCGTTAACCGAGACCTCCACTGCAGTGTGCACGTGCTTATAGCATAGAGTAAGAGGCACAATAGCATCAAAGATGAGCATAGAAACAGCTACAGTGAGCTGGAATAAAATTGTCTTTAACTTTTATGAGACTCCCCATGCAATATTACTTTACTGATACTGTTTTATTAGTATATTTTGGTCTAATACGTGTAGCAAAACTGGCCCTGGGAATTCCCTGTGGGAACTGTATATGTAACAGTTACTGATCATATCTCAGTCTGACGTATTAGTTAAATAACAGAATGAAAGTTACAGAATTTTAAAACAGATATCTTCAGCATTTCATCTAATTTGTGGCTAAGAGGCACTGTATTCATATTTAGAAAATGAAATTATTCCATAATATCATTACAGACTTGTAAAAAATATTAATGTCTACGAGCCAGTATTTTTCTTTGTCAAGACATTACCTTTGCACTGACCAGGACCTCTTGGCTTCTTGTTTAGTGAAACTCTCTACTTTTTTTTCTTGTAGTTTAATTCAAACACTAAGAAAATTAATACATTTTGAATATATTAGTAAGTACTATTTTTCAATGTCTTCAGCTTATTCAGGAGATGGCAGAGAGATATTTAACAATTACTTAGCATTGATCTTTACAAAGCATAAAGATGATTATAAATAACAGTGAAAAGGCTCATTGAAAGCAAAAGAGGTATGAGTACTGAATTATCTGATTATCAGCGCAGTTAATGAATAATTCATTATCCTTGCCTTTTCCAGGATCCAGACTTCTGAGCAGTGGCCACTGTAATTGCGGACACCAGGTGTCAGGTTACTAAGCTATTAATTTGCTTATGCAGTGTCATGCTATATTATATCACGTCAACTCTCTGTGTGGTCCAGCATAATAGAGATTTTTAAGCGTTGCAACGTGTTACAGCGCAACAGGGACACAAATCAAAACCAGCAGTGCTCCAGCAGATCAGCTGTTCTGTAGTGTGTATACAGGCTGTCACGGTGGCCATCCATCTGTAACGAAGCCGTTAAAATAGAAGTGGGATGGAGAGAGACCTGTCTGCCAGGCATCTCCATTTAACTCAGGTACTTTGGCACATCCCTAATTAAAGACACTAAGTCTTGAGTTTTAATTGACAAGCCACTAGATCTAGACAACATACTCTCAAGAGTGCTTGAAGAAGTAATACAGAGATGTGAGGTGCCAGTCTCGATGATTTCACGGGCAATTTCTAATTAGCTTATACTTGAGAGGTTAACTTGCAAGTCTAGTGGGAAACTAGCCAAAGAATAATGGAGTCTCCAGCACGGCAAGTGTCGCTTGTATGACCTTACATGGATTTTATGTTCTCAAAGAAATGCAGCCTGCCATTTAAAGAATGACCTCTTTGCCTGCTCCCCAGATTGATCAGGAATCCCCCCCCCAACACAGCAGCCGAACAGCCATGATGTGCAACCAGAGGCTGTTAAAGAACGTGTGTAAGTCAAAACAAAGCCCTAGTTCGTTATTTGGTAGGGAAGGTAAAGAGGATCTCAGGATGTTATTTTATTTTATTTTATTAGAAAAGAAACCACTGCCAATTAGCACAAATATTGAAGTCTGTGACAAGGACTCTACAATAAGAGTACATAAGCAAAACAAAATTGATGAGCTGGCTTTTGCTCGTACAAGTGCACAAAATCAATAAAAATTGGAATCACATTGTCACAGGTGTAGTTGCCTCTAATGTACTACAGGCATTCCAGTAACAGATGAGATACCACATGTAAATCCCAGAACGCGGTATGCCAGAGGTAGGAATTTCACCCACAATTCATACCTTGGGTGTAGATTTTTTTTTCTTTCATACACTACAGAAATAATGCATCTTATGTAACAATCTTCCAGATTTGAGTGTGAAAATAAGGACTTGGAAAGTCACAAAAGTTTTGAGAAAAGTTTATTCATGTTAAGTTTATTGTCATGGGGAAAAGAAGACTTTATTAAATATTTAAATTTAATAAAGTAATAACTCAAGGAAGAAATAAAAATCTTGATAAAGTTGATCCAAAAAGAGCCTAACAATAAGAGGACTTAATCTGAAGGCTTACAAAATCAGGAGTCAAATACAAACTATATAGAGCAGGTTCATGTAGCAAGTAATGAGCCTGCACCCCTGCGTAACAATGGAAGAGAATATATTGGGATGTAGACGAAAGAATTAGATGAGATTCTTGACACCAGGGATTAAGGATTGTGTCATGAAAATAAGAGGAGGATCTGAATCAGTGAACATGTGATGTATCTCGAGCTGATGGCTTTCTCATTTTTAAGATTTTATTTGGGTTTTGTACTTCCTTTCTTGGAAGTATCAAATCACTGTGGTTTGTGACCAGGCTTAGCCCACTGCAACTTTTGTTGTCTGACAGTTCATTTTCCTGATTGTCTGGGGCTCAGTTCACTGTTCTACATCACAGGACTTCTTATTCTTTCGATGTTACTGTTCAGGGAAGTTGTCTTTAACTGTGAACACACTGGACCTTATTTCCAGCGGTACTCACTGTGTTCAGGTCCTGTAGGAGTCAGGCTTTGGAGTTTCATCTGAAAATTAAGGTGCCAACAGTCAGAGAGATCTAGCTTGAAATTGTTCACACTGCGAATGGATGTTATACCACATGCTGGTTGAGCACCCCAGGTCCCACCATCTCTCCATTCCCCTTTTTGCGTTTTTCCTTGCACCCTTTACATTTACCATGCGAGAGCTAAAGCGACTCTGTGGCAAGCATAAGACTGCATCTTTTTCTCTGTGTGTGTCTGGAAAAGTTTACAGAAAACACTTGACCTTGAAGTATAAAGATGTAAAGGGAGTGGATGATCATGATTTCCTTTGATTTAGATTACAGTAAAATTTTCAAAGCTCCTTGACCTTTCTGATTCCTTCTCATGGCTCTCCCAGCTGGGAAACACTGGTCTGCATGAGCCCCCTGAGACATGCACACTCCTAAATGAAGCCACTTTGCAGGCGTAAGAAAGCACATTTAGAGCAGTTTGAATCAGGCACGGTTTTTGCTGTGTGAAGTGAGGGAGTTAATTAAAGCTAGTCTTTCGGTGTAAATTCTTTCAGAGCATCGCTCGTATCTGAGGAGATAGTGATTGATGAAGACATAAATAGGCTGATTTTACTGCAAGTTATTAATATTCCAGTCCTTGCTGCACCACCAGTGATCCCGCTCAGCAGAGACCACTCTCAAGTGATGTCACTGCACATTTCTCTGCACAACCAAATCAATAGGTAAAGAGTATGGTCTTTGCAATTACTACTCTGGTTAGCCCACACTGCTACTTGAGGTAGTAAAAAATAGATCTTTCTTTTGCCCGGTGGCAAATCCTCATTGCTAGCCTGTCAGTAGCAAGGAAGCAATATTTATAGTTGTCTTTAGGGAGCTCTATCCCATCATGTAGTTAATTATGATAAACTGTTTTATTTGTAAAAGAGCTTAAACCTACTTTGTGCAATGTGTGGCTATAAAGAAGCTGCTTAATTAGGATGGTCAAACTAGCAAAGGTCTACTGTAATATGACAGGAAATAGGTAAGATGTGTCTACTCTGAAAAATTAAGGTGTAGTTGTAGCATTCTCTGATAATACACTTGTGTAACGACAACTGAAGACAGAGGCAGAGTTTTCAGTGTGTTGGCACTGGTAACCACACAGAACAGGCTCAGTTTTTTTCAACAATGTAGACAAAATTAGATCATGACTCCGCAGAGGAGGTAAGGCCCTAATGTGTATCATGTGGCAGGTTGAGACATGGACTTTCACCTGACAGGAGCAATGCAGAGTGACGTAGAGACCCATGGAAACCAGGATTACTTGTATGGAAATGGGAAGATTGCTGGTGACCTTCACTGATGATGCCCAGCCCCCATCCAGTGACAGTGGTTGTCCCCACGGCACAGCTCGTAGGGACTATGCCCAAATCAAAGAGGTTGATTTGCTTTCCGGGGCCCCGACGCAGACAAAATAGGCAGCAATGTCATGGGGAATTTTGTTGACTTCTGACATCTGGCTCCTGCCCTAAGCCTGGGGATAGCGCTACTGTTGTGTGCACAGGCCAGGCTGAACTCTCATCTCCATTTCACCATAGATCCACTCTCATTGCTTAGGCTCCGCACAAGCTTTGCAAAGCAACCCACTGAACTTATGTAGAGTCCATGGACCTTAAAGCAGAACAAGCTTACAAACCTACGTGGCAGGATCCAGGTATTAAGGACAACTACAGCACCGTCTGAAATCAGCGTGAGCCCTTACGTTGACATCAGCAAGTACCAAAACGTTCAGCATGAGCAAACAAACAGATAATTTATGTATATTATGTATGTGTCTAGATGAGGGAGCATGCTGGGGCCTTTGATTGGA
The DNA here is from genome assembly GCF_000703405.1 of Apaloderma vittatum. Taxonomy (NCBI): domain Eukaryota; kingdom Metazoa; phylum Chordata; class Aves; order Trogoniformes; family Trogonidae; genus Apaloderma; species Apaloderma vittatum. The sequence goes on along the minus strand of NW_009713162.1, from coordinate 66,345 downwards.
GGAGATTCATTAGCATTTATACAGTAACAGTTGAAAAGCCCCAGTATTGCCTCTGCTGGCCAACATCAGTGTCTTTCATCATGACACTGCAGGAAAGGAGGACTTGACAGGCCATCTAAATTAAGACTGTGTGAGCAAAAATATTCTTTATCTTGAGGAAAGAAAGGAATTATTTTAATATATAATGCCTTACATTTAACATTCCCTCAGTACCCTCCCACTCACTATACTTGGAGATGTGATCATATATTAAACACTGAATTCAAGTTCTTTTTATTTCTGACAGTTTGTCTGGAGCTATTCTATAGAATGTGTTCAGCTTTTACATTGATCTCAAAACTGGAATTTAAGGGAACGATATATTGGTTAGTATGTCTGGCAATATCTGAAAATATGGTACTTTTACTCTTTTTGTGTTTCATACATCTGTCAGAGAACCACATGCACAGTCATACATACTTTCATTTGTAGTCAATAATGAATTTATGAGAGGATAATTAGAGCAACCATTGCTTTTCATTGCATAAAATCATAACATCTCAAATGCAAGTCATGGTATAAGATGCACAGGTAGCTTGGCTTCTGCTTACTGGTAGTTTTCTTGAAGCTTTAATTAGGACTTTTTGCTGGCTTAGGGTTTCAGAACGGGGAAAATGGAGTTGTGGGCAAAGGAAAGGGTTTTCCTGATCAGCTGCTAAATTAGTGGCAGAGCCACAGGCAGGGCTGTGAGCTCAAGGACTACAACGTGCAGCCCAATTTCTTAGGCTTCAGCTACAGGAAATCACAAAATTAAGAAACTTTATGATGCTGCAAATGGGCATATTTAATATAAATGTCTTTGTTGTGTTTTCCAAATACTATTTACTTTAAAATACGGGTATCAAGTCAGTACTGATCCAAAACTATTTTGTAAAATATAAGAATTATAGAGTTTCCTTCTTATGAAGAAAGATGAGGAAGACAATGAAAAGTTAAGGCTCTTTCATAAAACTGTCAAAGTTTATGAGGTTGTCTGTCTGAGCTAGATGGGATTTAAGGGTATGTTACCAAGCTCTCTATACAGGGTAATATTTAAAAAAAATAACAGCAAGAATACACTCAGAGGGCACATCTCTTCAGTTTAAGGTGTCAGTCTGGTTCATGATCCAAAAGAAATCAGAGCAAGCTCAAGTTGGAGTAATCTAGGACAATTTTTCACAAGGCAACCACTTGCGTGGCTGCAGCGATATAGAAAAAAGCCATGCTGATATAGTCCAATTAAAAATTGTCTTTTTTTAGGGAAAATAAAAAGAAATATAAATTCAAGTCAGAAGAGAAAGGGTAAAGAGAAATTAATTTTTGGTGGCTGCATGACACTTGAATGCACTTTGAAGTGCTCTGTGTGCACAGGCAAAGAAAAGAAATTAATCTTACATAGCATTGAATATTTACAGTATTGGAAATTCCACGTAGAGTCCAGCTTTTGTCTCCTGTAGAGACTGAAGCATAGTTTGCTGTAACAAAATAAACAGTTAAGCTGTTCTGGAGATGTGTTTTCTTTCAGTTCAAATAAAAATTGTATCACTGAAAGCATGAACGTGTAATTTGGACTGAGTGGGAAAAGCCCAGATTCAGCAACCCACAACTGTGAGCAGTCTATTATTAAAACGACTTCATGTGTAAGCATGTTTCAGTTCTTTGCTCAGTAAAGATAGATGGAAGAATTTACTTAAATAACTACCTGAATACTTGGGGTCTTGTCACTTGGAATCATCCTTTCATGTAGAAAACGTGGTTTTTAAACACTTGTCTTAACAGTGACTGGGGTAAAATCTTTGTTTAGTACTCATTCCATGTTCAACATTCACCATTGGAAAATAAATTTAACTTGACAAAACGTTAAAATACTTCCATTTTATTAAAGAGTGTACTAACGCATTTTTCCAGCAGATTTATGCAAGACAAATTTTTGAGATGAGTTTCTGAACAAAAATTAGTATGTCCTTAATGAATACGATACAAATTGCAAGAAATTTTGGTTTAATACCAGATTAAAGAGCTGAGCAAACTATGTGTCTTTTTGTACATCACTTGAATCTGGGAAAATGAAAATGCAGTTGTAGATCTGTTTTTTTAAGTAAAAATATAAATTAATTGCACTATTTAACAGCCAACATGAATGTGTTACCTTGTTAAGAGCAGTATTTGTCATTCCTATGTCTTCTTTCTGGGGATGCTTAAATAACTTGATACCATTTCTGTGAGTTAGATTTTATTATAGCTGATTTATGTAGGTTTGCACACAACTTGACATGCACAGGAAAATGACAGGCAAGGGAAAAGCTACAAATAATTTATTTTTTTTATACTAAGAACTAAACGATATTACCTTCTCCAAATCAAAAATTGTCTCCTTCACTACCCTTTAGCTTCAAAATATACATTCCCTAATTACGTGCACAATCTGTTTAGTTGTTCATTAACAGTTCTGAACCAGAATATTGGACATTTTAACTGGAAAAAAAAAATCCAACATGTTCCTATTTCTGAAGATCTCAATGCTCTTGTCTCTGAAGCTGAGATTCCTTTGTGAGGATTTAATACAGTTTATAGATCTATTTTCAAGGCATCACTTTCAGGAATTCTGTTGCACTTCCATGGTAGTGGGTAGATCCTTAGAAACACCTGAATGAGATAAATTACAGGATCATTTAATTAACATTATTGACATATTATTGCATTTAAGAGCAATACGTGGAGCAAAGGTTAATACACAGCAAAGTTGTCAGCTGAAGGTTTCTGATTTGTGAAGCTACAAGCATGCACAACTTTGCAAGTATCTTGTTTAAAACACACAGATACAATTTCTTTAAATGTATTCACATTTTGCATACTAACAAGATTCTGTGTTGCCCAAGATATTTACCATCTCCTGGTACATCTGGTTCCTTATGTATTTTAGGATTGCTTGTGCTGTCCTGTATACGAACAGATATGCAGTTCGTGGCATCTTCTGATTCTTTTTACGAGCTATGGAAAGTTCAATTACAGCCACATAAACCTATGTCATATATGCTTCCTTCTAAACTTGCCATGATGAGGCTTCACAAAAATTAGCATTATTGTAATCCTTCCAGACCATGGAGAATAAGAAATAATGCAAAGAGCTCAGCTGTCTGCATCACATGGGATTCTCCGTGTCCTGTTTTTAATTCATTTCCTCATATTTGTTGAAGATGCTTTTAAACCAGCATGAGTTAGAGTCTGCTCAGCTTCGACTGGGGAAGAGGCTGGAGCAAAGGGCAAGCCTTTGGAGATTTGCAGCATGCTGAAGCCTCCTTTGTAAATCCCTAATTCCCTTTACTCTTAGCAGTAGTGAAATCCAGTTGGAGATTACGATATTTAAATGTGAATGTCCTTTTGTTTCCGTCCCCTTCCAGAGGGATGGATCACATGTTGGGAACCTTTGCAAAAGAGAAATAAGGATGACTTTGGAATTAGCCATGCAAAACTGGTTTATGGTAGCATACTGCAGTCAGCTGATGCCTCACTGTTTTCTCCCTGCAAGCTGTGCACATTTCTCTCATGACTTGTTCCCTTCAAGTTTGCTGCATGTAATTTGTCAGAGTCTTGTGAAAAGACAATTGAGAAGTTTAAATTGACAGAAACTAAAGTTGGCACAGGCCGAAGTGAAAATCCTCGTGCATCCAGTTGCACACTTTGTCATGTAGTGCCAGGACAGGGCTAGTTGACAGGCAGAGTCCTGACCATCAGTGGTTACTTTCAAAATGCAAATAAAAGCCCGTTTGCGAAATTTAGGAATGTCAGTACTCTAATTAATAAAGTAGTTTGACAAATTATACTGTACATGGAATGCACCTCGGATGAAGTCCTAAGACAAGTTTCCGTTATTACAGTGATGAAAACTGAAAGCATGCTCTATTTTTTACAATTTTTCTTATAACTATTTGCATTGCTAGCTATGAAATCAATTGAGAGTCACGTCATTTATATACGTATATAATTTCTTCTTCTCATGATCTAGAGACTCTTCTTTAAAATCAGATAGTCTACACATCTTTTTCTCTTGAAATAATGCGTCTTTATTTGTGTTCAGTGTAATTGTGGATCTGTTTAATCAGACTGAATAGATACGTGTGTGTAGGCAAAAACATATATATGCATACATATAAAAAAAAATCCAGTTTCAGGCATTAGGAGAATAAACACCACGGTGGATCCTGTGTTAATCTCTTTTTTTTAAGTATGAAGTGACTACTTTCACCTTCATAATCCCCAGCTTAAGATGTAGGTAAGAGTCACTCTATCTGTTGTAGCGAACAATAAGCACAAAAGGATTCAGAAAGTAATAACAAAGACAAATAACTTTGCAATAAAATTTCAGCTCCAGTAATTTCCCATTTATATTTTCTCACTGAATCATGTAGTCCCAAGCAGTGCACCTTTTTACATCTGAGCTGCATCATAAAATGTAATTTTTTGTCTAATACTTCCCAGTGTGTCCAAAATACGTCACATGCACAATGCATGACAGGGTGGTCGATGAATTATACAGAGCCTTCAAAAAATATCACTGTGAATGTGATTTCATAGGCTTTCTAAGGCAATGAATCTTAACAGATTATGAGAAATGAATTGTCAGTCAGGGCTTTTTATTACTCTACCAGGAAGGTTTCAGCAGCTGTTGCTTAATGCTACTTGTTGCTGAATGTTTTTCCTATGTGAGGTTACTAATGTGTTTTGTGTGTCTTAAACTTTAGATCTCGGTTAACATAGAGTTTTGCCAGAGTGTGTTACCTGAGACTGTAGGAAATATTAACAAGTGAAAGGAAGTGGAAACTTCAGAGAAAAGGAGGTGGAACAACAGAAGAATAGGTTTTGTATATGAAAAGCTTGTCTTTGTCTTATGAAGTGTAGGTTCTCTTCTCTTTCCTCTGTCTCACAGGTACTCCCACAGACTTATTTAAAATACAATTTGAAAAGACAGCTTCACCACTTCTTCTGAGAGCAAACAAATGAAGATGGACTTCCTTCTTTTTTTCCATGCAATTGACTGGGCTGTCTCTCCATATTGTTTTTAAAATCGCTGCAGCAAAGAGAAAAAACACGCTGTCAGAGGAGATGCGATTTAGTCTTAGTCAGGTTTTTCACTGATGTTGCTTGAAGCATGGTCCAAGTCAGCTGAATAACTGATGCGAGATACCCGTGTATTCTTGACCCAGCCATGAAGCCTTTTTGGGTTACAATTGCCTCATTTTCTGTAATGTTTGCTTTCTGTAAAATTTTATGTAGGTATTTTGGGCAGTGATAGTTGGGCTCAAGCCTACTGATTCATTTCGTCTGGACAGCTAAACAGATTGCTCTCTTCACTTAATTACTAATATTATCTAGAGATCCAACCATGTTGCAGCAATGAGCCAGACATAATAAGACAAACATGTCAGTCTTCAAATTTGGCTCTTACATCTGGGCATTGATCATTTAAGTCTCTTCTCATTCTCTGTCAGTTATCTACCTGGAAAGAAGTGAAGGCTGTATCTGTATTGACCTCTGAAAACCTGACAGTTCCCATGGAACAGATAGAATCCACTCACCACCAGCAGATTTGAAAATAAGGAATAAAAGTGACAGAGGATGAACCAGCCAGTTCTTCGCCTCATGCCATCTCCTAGAAGGTGAAGTTCTAATCTTCTTTTAAATTCTTCTCCTGAACTTAAAATTGGATAATTGAAAGGGGGGGGTAAAAAAAAGGATAGCACAAACTGACAGATTTTTTCCCAGTGGGGCAAATACAATCTTCAGTTAGTTGCAGAATACTGAGATGCAAGAATCCTGTAAGTGTGAAATTCTGCTTACTAGTTACCTAGATGCTGTCATCTTACTCTTTCTCTAGACAAAAATGCAAATGTGTGCCACAGATTTTAAACATGCCATTAATTACTGAACACTGCCTCCCTTTCACATAGTCAGTGAGTTCCGTAAGTTGTCTTCAGTGTAAGGGATAGAGAGAAATCATAGAATGGCCTAGGCTGGAAGAGACCTTAGAGATCATTTAATCCAACCTCCCTGTCATGGGCGGGGACGCCTCTCAACTAGATCAGGCAACACATCGCGCCAACGTTTCTCAGTTTGCAAGTTACTGTCACTTCTGGAATCAGCTTGTGGCAGCAGATGTTAACTCTCTGCTCAGTAGAAAGCCTCAGCACTGGTAAGCAGCAAAATTAGCAAGAATAGTTGTCATAGTTCAATGCAATCTTGATGTTTCTAGAGACTTTTATACTCCCACTTTATTGTACAGAGGGAAATTTACCCTTATAAATGGAAAACCTGCTGCATCAGCACCAAAGACACAAAGCCGGACTGTATCTTTTCTTTCTTCATATATTTCCTTTAATCTGATTTACACGGTTTATTGAATAGTGTACATTTTCTTACGAAAAATGATGTAAATTAGTTCAGTTTTCAGCAGGCTTATGTTTAAGACCCATTGTTAAATAGCCAATATTTGTGACAGATGTTCTGCCTCTGAATAAGTGTGTTATTTTCCAGCACTTAAGAATAGTACATTTTGCTTTGTCTGTGCATTGTCTGCAAGTGGCTTCTGTTTGCGAAAATAAGCCAAAAAATAAGGCCAAATTATTGTGTAACTACAATTAACTTCAATGACTGGAAGTCTGGACCTGTATTTTCCCCAAAAAGCAGAAATACTTGTTCATTTCACAGCTATGCTATACACGCAGGCATCCCATAAAAACACACTATCTGCCATTTGAATAATTTTTTCTGCCTCTTGTTAAATAGTCTTGCAGATATGGACATATAAAATTAATATTTGGCCGCTATAACCCAGTGAGAAAATATTTAGATTATGATCTGGTTCGAATTAGGAGTAATCAAACTTTTCGTCTTATACATGAATTTATATGGGATTTATGGACTATAGGTTTAAGTGCTTCATGTTCTGTGAGGACACATGTTTCCAGGGTTTTTTAAGAGTGCTTCTGATGTTTGAATTTCCTTGATCATTCTTTACACCTTTTGTATTGATCGAATATGTATTTAAATCAGTTACAGTAATCACGGGAACAGATTCACGGTCATAGCGTCAGAATTGTTGCATAAACATCCAATATATTCCAAGAGCCTGACTATTTCATATTCTTATTGTTGCAATAATAATTTATTGACATAAATGAACACATGAAACACTTATATAACGTATTTTACGACATTTTAGTATGTACTATTTTCCTTCGCGCTAGACCTTGGATTTAGACATAAGAGAGTTTTTAAAATTTCTAGTCTGAATATTTCCTCATTTCTCAAATATTGGAATGAACTTTTGACCTTAATCAAACTAGTTAATTTGATTTTTTTAATTAAAGTCAATATTTAGGTATTATGTATTTATAGTCTGTTATCATTATTTCAGATGATTGCCTTGCTATGCTAAGTTCAAGGTATAATAAAAAACGTTTCAGACTCGCGGCATCATATGGTCTAAATAGTCAAAAGAAATAGAGAGTGGCTGCCTTCGCTCGTGGGTGAAGGCCAGTAATAGCTGAGCCTAGAGCAAATTTAAGCTCTCATGAATCTAAAGCTAGAGCTGCCTCCCAATAATTTTTATTTCTTTTTAATTTCTGCATTATCACTCTTAACCAAAAATGAAAGCATAGGAGTCACAACATTCCCCTCCTTTCTGTCCAGCTGGAAATGTCACAAGGAAACCCAGTTTCACAGGGCATCACCAGCTTGGATTTGTGAACAGGAGTAGGTTGGGCTGGGGTGATGTTTCCTGAAATGCAGCTCAACAATTTGTCGCTCACGTGAACAGAGCAAGAGCTGCAAACCTGCAAAGATTTCCTTCCTCCTTGTGCCTGTAAAATGAGGAAAGGTAGCAAGATGGAAAATGTGACAACTGCAATATTGAATCTGCAAATCATCTTTAATACTACGCTTCAAAGCTGCTATGCTGTCCTTAATTGGGGTTTGGGGTCTGTTTGATATCACAAGATAACTGAAGATGCCTGGGGTATACAGCAAGGTTATTTCAGAAGAAAGTAAGATGTGATTTTACAGCAGTTATGTTAAACTGATTGGACACTTCAGAGTGGATACACTCAATCCATACAGTTTGGCATATTTCATTAAAGAAACCAATCAACCAATAATCATTTTTTCACTGGAAAAAGGGAGAGAAGATGATTCTCATACATATACAGCTATACAGATAATAGCAGCTAAACTTTCCAAAACAGATACTGTCAGAGGGTCTGAGATCATTTATCACTTTAATATATGTTTTAAACTGTATTTTCAAATTACCATTCCTAGGAAGTTATTACAAATAAGACACTAGGTATCACCTTGCATAATTAAGTGGGGGATTTGTATCCCTAGGGCATTCTTTAAAATAGAGTTCAGGATACAAAGACTAACACCCAGATCTGTCAGATTTGTTCTTAAACCTTAGACCTCAGCATTATTACCATTCACCGATCAAACTCTGTGACCTGGCAGTTAAGAACATACTGAAGACTTGGCGGTGTTTTAAAATAGTTGTACCTAAGCACTGACTGTATTGGCTATCTTACTCTTGCAAAAATTGTTCTTTCGTTCTTTACAGCCATAAAAGACCACTGATTCCTGAGCAAGATGACATTCTATCAGATGCAATTCATTTTGCTGTAGCCGTTTGCTTGTCAGATTTATTTGTAGCAGTATCTCATACCAGACAACTCATACAACTGCAGTTTCTTACAGGGATATTTCCAGAGAGCATGATGAATCTTCATGACAATTTATATGGATCCAGATGCTGGATGTTTGCACAGTATTAGAGACAAGGTAGTTCTTCATGGGAACACCTTTTAAGAGTACAGCTTGTGTACTGTTTCACTGAAGGATTTGGGTTTTTTTTCTGTCTGCTGGCTATTTTTCACGTGGTTTCTCATAATTAAGCCAGGGAACCCTGAGCGTGTTCTCAATTATATCCAAATTATTTCAGGTTTCTAGACGTGAAACATAACTTATGAGCAAATGAGCTAACATATGCTAAAATTACTACAAATATCAATTTTAGCAAGGCATACTCTCTATCAATGGATTTTTAAAGTACTGAGCACTGTTGAAAATCTAGGCCAAAGTATTCGCTACGGAAACACTTGCACTTGAAAAATTGCCCACTTATAAACTATTTCCAATGCTAATGTCCAACATTTCACCCTTCACCTTAGCTAATCGAGAACACTTTATACACCTTTGTTCATGTGGAGAATTTTATCTTTATTACTGGTTTTCAGATATGAAGAGAGTAGAGTACATAAAGTATATTGGATTTTGATTCCCATTCTACAGTTCCTTACCTTAGAAATTACAAGCTTTGCCTTTCCCGGTCTGTACCATACCTGCATTCACTGAGGGCTCGGCGTGACTGCCGGGAAGTTAGATTGCTGAACTAATTAATGGCAGTGGTTAAATGAAAACCTGAAGGAAACACTTGTGTTCTCTGGATTCCTAGCTCCAAAATTTCCTACAACTAGGAAGCAGAGCATTTGTCCATACTGAGCAAAGCATTTTTGTCTTACCGTTCTCCAAATTAGCTCAAATACTAGAAGTATGGTATTTGATGACGACTTTGATAAGACAAATTACCCTGCTAGTGACACTGGGCTGACTTAACTGTATTGCTATTATAGCTACACCGTAATATTTTGCAAGGCAAAGGTATTTCTGTTGAAATCAGGAAAGCCTTCATGAGGTCTTGACCAAGATAGTGTCTTTAATTGCATATAACATGTTGTAACAAACTGTCATTAGTTCAGCAATGAATCTGCTTTCAGTTCCAATATACGACACCAGTCCTGACCTCTGCTTCCATATTCCAGGACCACTGGGCCTGAAGGACACAAGCCATTTGTAAGTGTCAGTCAATTCTGCTGAGCGCTGCCCAGCTAATTTATCAACAGTTCTTTGCCACTATTGTCCTGTATTTTTTTTCCTAACAAAATAGTTGAATTTTAACCTGAATCCTGAATACAAAAAGTGCTGAAAATTATCCACATCCATTACACGCCGTACTATTTAAATAAGTAGTCTCTAGGTAGATACTCATAATGTGATTTTAACTCTGACCAGCAATTCTACTAAGAGCTATGGTGCAAAAATGAAACCAGTTTAATTAAAACTATTTCCAAGTAAGACAGGAGTGGGAAATAGATGAGGCATAATTATGAATAATGGAATTACTGTTTCCACCTCTACAAGGAGCAGCAATACAGATCATTAGCATGAACTGGCAGGTCCTGTGCTTTATGGTTTTTGTACTTTGCAATTTTTTCCTGGATACAGATGAGGCAAGGAGATACTGAGTTTTCTGTTGTGGTATCATGATTTTCTTACTGGACATGTTCACATTCTGAACTCAACTTGAAAACCTCCCCTATTATTTTTCTTTTGTGCTGCTTCTACAAAACTTTCCTGGTGTTCTTCATGGACTTGAGTATGTACCGTGGTAATTTCCATGGAAACTGTATTGGTAACCGCTGAAGTGCTGGGGCTCATAATTGATAACTTGTACTACCAGACTAGAACGGTTTATACTGTGTCCAAACAAGGCAATCAGGGTTTTTGCCATGAGGAATTCTCAGAGAGTTATGTCCCAAAACTTTACATTCATGGGCTACCGTCTCATGTTTTAGTGAAGGTTCTGTTTTTACTATTTTCAAGAATCTCTGAAATATTAAGGAGTGGAAAAAATTACATGGTCATTAAAGCCCATAGGATTTTACTCTAACATCGTTCTGCAAAAATTTTTCTTCTTCAAGTAGCAGCCTATGGGTGGTGTAAAAAAAATGGTGTTTGAGCACTGCAGTGGATTGCTGAAGCGCCCAAAGGTATGTGTATGCGATGTTGGGAACCCAGGAGCAATTCTGACCTTTCTACCTGCAACTGGGTATTTCTTCAGTAATGGATTTTCCCCCTACTGTTCTGTTTGGTTTTTCTATAATAAAGGGAATTCTTTGGTCACACTGGCAAACATTAGTTGCTATAGAAATGCATAACTGTTTACAGGTGCGATATTGAATTGTGCTTGCTTCCTGGGACTAACAAGTTAGTTGTCTTTATCTGCTATGGACAAAATAGCCTCAGGCATTAAGGAGAATTGGGAACATGCAGGTTAGAGGGGACAAAATGCCTCGAGGATACTTGTCTGCCTTTGTCTTTGTAGATAAAGTTTTTTCAGCTGCAGTGTCTCACCCAGCTCATGATGAAACTTCAGCTATAAGCTCTCCTAAAATGCAAGCGCTGCACTCATTGATCTGTATATATGCAGAGCACAAATCTTTCTAATGAATACCTTTGCATGTGTTCCCTTTTCCACCCATAAGGAGAGTATGTGGGCAGCACTCTTCATGGCACATAGAATTGCTGTTTGTACAGGGCCGTGTTGCTCTATGTATTCCTGAGTGGACACCAGGTTCAGGAAGATCTTGGAAGCATATTATTTCAAATTTTGTTACAGTGGAAGCGTATCTTCTCCTTAGTATTCAAAACATGTTTAGTAACATGTTAGGGTTACATTTTAGAGACCAAGAGTCTGTTTCAGAGGCTACAGGGGTCCACATTTGATGCTGCAGTGCAGTTGCTTTTCATCACAATCGCAAGATAAAGAGGCACGGAAGAATCACCTGTTACTTCTGTCTGCCAGAAAACAGAGATTGCTTTCCTATACTTGCTCCATGATAAGTTTCAGCTTTAATGACAGTAGCCTACTGCTACTACCCTATTGCTTGGGTGGCAAAGCTGCGCGTTTTTAAAACACTGTGTATTTTTAATAGGTTAGGTATATGCAAAAATTATACAAACCAACCCTGTATAGGGATTTTAGCAAAATTTTAATAATTTTAATTTGATAAAACTTTGAATTAATCTCTTTACTCCACAGAAGCTATTTCTTTTAAATAGTATGAAACTGAGGATCTGAGCAGTTAATTGGGTATTTTTATTTTTGTATATTTAGTTGTAACAAAGAGCTGCTATCAGTCTGTAAATGCCCCATTAAATCATACAGAGGCAAAACGTAAGCATATGTGAGCAGGAAAAACTGTGTCCTCCAAGGATTTCAACTCTTAACTGATTTATATGCTTGACTTGGCTGTACAAGGTCACCTCATCACTGAATTCCTTTTTAAATATACGCCTACAACAGTACATTTTGTTTAAAGAAAACTGTTGAAATAGCTGTACCTGTGCAGACAGCTTGGCTGAGTTGAGGCAGTTGAGCTGATCAATTCATGCCCACAGTACATCTCTTCTACTTGGCAAAAGAACTCCGTTTTATCAAGGTAACGAACAGACAAGCCACAAGGTCAGATGTTGCTTTCCAGCCAGGCAGGCAAAAGCAAGATTTCACATGATCCGCTCTGGTTGTTTGCTATGTCACTTTTATTCACGCAAGCCAAGAGGCAAAGGTCTGGTTTTGATCCTCCTTCTTTCTGAGAAATGAGCTTGGGTTTGGGGAATTACCCCATTATTTCTATTATCTACTAGTATTTAACTCTGGCTATTTCCTCAGCTTTAGTTATCAGTCAGCCTGGTCCTGCCTGGGAAGGGCTTCTGAGTATGAGCTGGGTGTCAGAGCAAGGCTCTGTGGGAGTCCCTCGATGCCACCTTAGGTAGAGCGAGGACTTTGCTTTGCAACCAGCTAAGTAGGTGACTACTTTCCAGAGGAGAGTTTTCCACTTTAGAAAACTGGGCAGCTCACAAAACGGGAATCTAAACTCTTAAATTTGGGATTTATGGGTTTGAAGAGCTCAGGTTTTAAATTTTGATCCTGCATTGCTTTATGTCTTCTTCTGTGAGACACAAAGTGACACACCAAGGTGGGAAGCATAAGCTCCTGGTGTTTCTCAGTGCTTCACATTTAGTGTGCTCAGTCGGTAGAATATAACACTTACATGCCCACTCCCACACATGCATAAAAATAAAATGTAATGTCTAAAACAGTAGAACAAATGTAACTACAGTCTTGGTATTTAAATTCATCGTTCTAAGTTAGTTTTTTCATATAAAAATTAAACCTGAGATAATTATTTGAAGAAATTCCTTTTCCAAAGAGAAAAATGTTGTAATTTGTTACACAATCAAATACAATCTTTTCCTTATTTCTTAGTGAAAGTTTAACATGTTGGGCAAGTTTGACAGGAAAAAAGGTGAGGGAATTTTGATCTTTAGGAGCAACTTAACGTTAAAAGTGTAACACAACATTTGATGCATAGATTAATTTCCCTTCTTTCGCCCAGTTGGGACTTTTCCATTACCAAACTGCCAGCAATCACAGCAATGCAACAGTGCCATCTCTAGGATAGACTCCACATCCTCTTCGTTGTAGGGTATGTCAATGAAGTTCAGTAAAAGATGATAGAAGGCTCATGTGAATTCACCCTTAGACTTTTACAGCAAAGTAAAATGATGGCAAAAAAAAAAAAAGGCTCATGCAATTTATTTTTTTTCCCCCCACTTGTTCTGAAGTCTGATGAAAGCGTTCAAAGTTTCATTCGAGCTTCGCTTCCCAGACCTCTTAGTTTTTGTGAGCCCTTTGCATTCCCTGGGTGTTTTCAATCAGTAAGAACAGACCTGCAGTTTTCAGAGCAAATCCTTCCAAGTGCTTCGGAAGGCAGCCGCAGATGACAGTGAAAGAGAAGCCCCGGCTTATTTTTCACATTCAGATACAGCTGAAACACCACAAATCTTGTTGGACTAGCATGATTATACATCCTTCCCATCCCCGGTTCTTTAATAGTTTCATGAGATTTTCCACACCAGCATTTTTGTTTGGTTGGTTGGAAGAGCAAAATGTCTGCATTAAAGCACCAAAGTATTTGCTCGATTCAGTTCAAGATCTTTCAGTTCATTTACTTTTAGTCTATTTTGAATTTTCCTTGCTGTTCGATAAACTGTGTCATCTTTCAGAAAGAAAATACAGAGTTACGATAATTTTTATTAAGTATGTGTTTGCAAATCTGTAATTTGAAAAATCCATAAATGATACAAAATTTATTACCGAAAAAAGAACCTCTAAATCTACATTTCTTTATCATTCTGTGGATGGAAACACGTGCGCTAATTCTCTGTTAGGTTCAAATTTTCCATTTTCTACAGCGTGCACATTTTTTTAGAACTTGTGACACAGATTTATAAAAACTCCGATGCTAATTATCTCTGTGTCCTCGAGCACACTCCTGAAATGCCCTGCCATATGTTTCACTTAGAAATGATGTAGATTTCTGATTCTAGGCAGCCACTCTCTTTAAATTCAATTGCCATGGTACTAAAGAGCACATTTGCTATGGAAGCTACAAGAATGTAGGACAGTTACAGTATCACCTGCATTGCACCTTAAAAAAGTTCACTTCCCTTAAAATACAAGCGCTATAATCGGGACAAAAAGACTAGGATTTGTATCTAGGAGATTTTTTTCCACAGAGAAGGTAAATGAAACAATTAACCTCTCATTTAATGTACTTGGGAAGAAACAAACTTTGAGTTATATTTGAGAAAGATAATTTCTTACTTGCCTCTGCATCTGAAGAAGTTGCTCCTGGCAGATTTGCAGACAGAATTTTGTGCCAAATGAACTCCTCTGCTGGAATTTGTCTTTTTTTACCTGCTCTCATCTACATCCAGGAGTAATATGTATTCCTTACAGTATGTCATGTTGCTGGTTTTATGTCAAGAAACAGCATGAGAGAAAGATTAATGAAAGGAGTGTTGTCTCAGTGATGGTATGGAAAAAGTATGTAGTAAGATAATAAAATGGGAGTTAAAAGGTGAGACCGAACAAGTGTTTCATAGATTCTCTTAAGCTACAAGCTGTCTTAAGAACAAACTCTAAGTGTTGTACGAGACTTCTCACTATAGTCTTAATACATAAAAAAGATGCTTCTGGATCACTACCATTTTGTTTTCAAATCTTGCCAAAGCAACATTTGCTGCTTCTCTTGTTTACAGAAAACTCTGCTAATTTGTTTGAGAAGTAAATATTTTTTTTAAATTAAATAATTTTCCTATATAATACACGGGTTTTAAGCTTTTCTACAAAACCTGAAAAAATTGAGAGCCAAAAGACTTTCTATTTACAAGTGCATACTACCATGTCTATCTGTCTTCATTTTAGACACTTTTTACTTCTTTTACAAAAAGATCTTGATCATCTCAGCTCATTAGTCTACCACAGCTATTCCACAGTTAAACAGGGGATTCTACAAGGCCTTAGGTTATTGGATCAGAGTTAATTCATCTCTATCTCGCCTTATGTCACCACCAAGAGATGCCCCTTATTGACTCACTTCTTGTTGACAGACCATAAATGAAAGAAAAGGCAGAAAAACACAGCATTTATTCTATTTTTGCCTAATTTAAAGGAGCTGGGGAAAGAACTTACTCCACCATATTTCCTTTCTGAATAGCACTGGCAAAATCCAACCAGGCTTTTCATCATTTCTTTCCTTGCCTCCACCTCACTTTTAATTTAGTAATATCTCATTGTACAGAGTCCTCCTTTCTGGTGTGCAAACTTAGGACCACAGCTATGTGTGACAGCTCAAGACTGCCCAGACAAATTCTGTCTTATGACTTTAGCCAAACCTCAATACAGGTCCTACAGTTTATCATGGATATGGAGAACCTGGAGGACTTAAGGGCATTAGAAAAGGACAATGATGATTTCTTCTGTCTGAAGGATTACATTAATATTTCCTGTCAGTAACAGATTAAAGTGTTGGGAACACAGAAAAGCAGTAATGAGCTCAATAAAACAGAATTATTCTATGCTGCCTTAATATATTAGAATCACTGCTACCTACCATTTTAATGTTACTAGGGCTACATGCTGACAAGAGTTCTCCACAAAATGGATGAGTTAATTGTTCCTTCTAATTGTTTTATTTCTGAACGGAAATTCCTTCCAGACTTCACCATTCTTCTGTGACTTTCTGTGTCTTTCCAGCCATGTGATGCTGACCAATGTGCGTATTTGGTAGTCTCACGGTTGATCTCTGTCTATAATCTAATAGTTTTCTAACAGTTCTGTTCCTACCGTGACACTTTGTCCGTTTATTTAAAATGCTTTTGCACAACATCTGTCCCCTTATTTTTTGTTCATCTTTTACTCCAAATTGCCCAAGTGCTCATTTGTCACTCGGTTACATATCGTATTTTTGTATGTATCACAGTGATTAGCAGTGCATCCAGGGGCGTGAGCAGCCAAGCTGTATCAGAAGAAAACATTTGTATGTGTTATTGACACTAAAATGTTGTTTGGACAGCTCTCCAACTACTTATGTGCGTGCTTAATTGCCATGTGAGTGTTATTTTTTCTGGCAGTTGACACTGGTGGAGCTGTTCAGGGCAATGAAGTCGCATGAGATTGCAGGTTAGGAGCTGATGGAATAACAGGGTCCGTGGCTGCACAGAGCAGGGAGCTCTGCCCAGTCTGCCCTTTCCCCTCACCTGGAACCCCACTGAAGTCTTTCCCACGTGACAATCTGTGTGAAACCATACTGGGACCACAGCAGAATCAATTCCTGACCTCCTTTGGGTGTACATACCTTTACAAATATTTGGTGGACAGGATGATGTAGGCTTTTCCTGGAACAGCTGCAATGGCTGGATCAATGAACAATGACTTAAATACTTTTGATACTCATGTAGGCTTGAGCCTTCAGGAAAAGCAGGCAGTGTTGGTTGACGTATCTATATAGCATCTGTGGGATGATCTTTTTATCTTCTTCTGTGACAGCTTTCAGAAATTAGTTTGAAGGACAGTGTACAGATTTAAGCATCTAAATAGTGTGATGTGGTAGTTAGCTAAAAGTTAATTGCAAATGTTAAGTAGAACATAGAGGACTTCTCAGTAAAGTGAGACACCTGTGTGATATTTTCAGTATATTTGCAGAATCTCCGTAGTGCTTATTACTGTTATGTACACTCACTCTCATGTACACATGAATTTCTAGCTTTTGTTAGTGCTTTAAATATTTTTTCAATGTTTTGCTCACATGATATTGATATTTTTAGGTGAAATTCTCATATTCTCTTGGTAATTTGAATGTATAAAATCACTGCAGAGAAAGCTCTAACAGTGCATCCTTCTGACATAGATGAATACAAAACTTAATTTCTTCTTTCTTCTTGCCTTGCATACAGCATATTCTATGTTGGTTTCCACTATAATGTTTCATGTTGCCATGTTCTTCTAAGGTCTCACAGACCGTTCAATGAGGAGAGGGAAACATTCTATGCTTGTGTTTATGTTTTACGTGTAGAATATGCTTTTAAAATCTTTACACTTCAATTTTACTACTTAAATACATATAGGAGATGTCATGCATGAAGGGTGAGTATTATGTCTCTTTCAAAAGTGTGAAGGACCCGTAACTCACAAGACCCTCAGGTATGAAAGAACTATGAAGGCTTTTCTCATGAATGAAAGAAGCATAATCACTCTTCAAGGGTGAGATATTCTATTTACTCCACAGATATTCATTTTAGCCCGTTTAAAACAACAACAACAACAAAAGAATAACTGTTAAAAATTCAGTGTGTGCCTTTAAGGGGAAAGGGTGACAAATATATTAAATTCATCAAGACATCTCTTTCTCCCTTTCTTTTATTTCCTGAACATCATGATGGAAGTAGTGGATTAACCAGACTTGTCTAATGAACAAGCCTTTAGAGACGGGACACTGACTGACGTGAAAAAGAGGATCTGTTTTAAAAAATATTTATCTCTCTCATATTAGTCATAAAAATTGAATAGTGATATTAAGTGACTTTCTGAACTGGATTAGAAATTAGCTATGTTGGTCTAAATAAATTTAGAATCACCAATGCACTAAGAATTGATTTGGGTTTTATCTTGATTTGATTGTAATTTCGTTTGTTACAATAACAAGAGGTGCATTTAACTATTGCAGATCCAAAAATATGCATATACCTGACTACGGTGAAGACTTTAAACTATAAGTTTTGATCTCATTCTACAGAGGAGGAAAGTAAAAAATACATATTTGGCAGATTGATGTCAGAGTCAGAAACAGATCCCAGGTCTCAAACGTATTTATCCAGTACATCACCCACCAGACCACACTTTCAGAGGACTTTAAAGCTAAACTTAATCCAGGCAGGTTCTAGGCATCTTATGTAATGTAGAAAATGTCCCAGTTTTGTTGAATTACCGTAAGTTGCCTTTGCTCAGGAGTGGATGGAACTAGTCTTTAACTGAACATAACATAGAAAGAAATGCTAAAAGAATAGAAGGTGTGAATGTGCAAACAAGTGATTTATGAAGGCCATGAATTTCATAATCAGTCTCAGCAAGGATCGTAAGGTTTACAAGAGTTCTGCTGTTCCTCAGAACATCATAAATCCCAAAGTGTTCTGCAGTTTTGAGAATCAGGCCCTTAAATGTGTATCTACAAGGTAACAGTAGTTTTCTAGTACTAAACAATTTAATCTACAGAACATTATGACTTTCCCTTCCAAGAGTGATCCTAGTTCTGTGGCAGAAGCCTCATCCTTTTCCATTTTTTCCAGCACTTTGTTCATCACTACCAAATTAATACAGAATGCAAAACTCTCGTACACCTGAATAGCATTGATTTGTATATGAGTTGTACTGATGAAAAAGACACAACAGAACAACAAAGGAGACAGTCCTCAGCTTTTCAAGTGTGCTATAATCATTTATCTTGAGTCATAAGCAGAGCACATACAATGCAATGCTCAGTTGTGTGTATGATCTGCTTATAAGCCAACATGTTGTTGAATGATGGGTCATAAAAATCCCAGAATACACAACAAGCATATCTAAATCACCTCTCTACTCTTAGTCTAGCTAATACAGCGTAATAGACACGATCTACAACATTTTGCACAATCTGTGCGGATTAGGAAGAGGAATCTTCATAATTATATAGGCTTGCTGTTATTTAAATATTTACCAACATTAAACACCAAAGGGGCTGTGCAAATGATCCAGGGGATTCATATTGTTCTAAGCTAATATCCGTTGTACAATATTATGCAAATCGCATAAACTTTAT
This sequence comes from Apaloderma vittatum, assembly GCF_000703405.1. Taxonomy (NCBI): domain Eukaryota; kingdom Metazoa; phylum Chordata; class Aves; order Trogoniformes; family Trogonidae; genus Apaloderma; species Apaloderma vittatum. Next base: position 47,239 of record NW_009713162.1, on the reverse strand, counting down.
TTTGTTGCTTCTGCTCTGAGCAGTGTATCCCAAGGCAGCTATTCACTAAGTTGAAACGGATAAAGTTTTAATAATAAATAGTGATGATGAATAAGTCAGAAAGTTTGTGCGATGCTAATGTACTTGTTGGCCCCAGGGTAGTTTGTTAGATAAACAAGTAACATTTTATAAGTTGCCTGCACGTAAGTGACTTTTGTTTTCCAGGAAATGTTTATATGATAAATTATTTCAAAACATTAGGTGTTAAAGAACAAACTGTACTCACTTTCAGTTCGCCACAACTTCCTTGAGACTTCCAATTTCAACCGCAAAATTCTGCGTTTGTTTTGCTTTATCAAAATGTCAGTAGCATGAGAAATTAAACTTTGCTATGGAATGAGGGACAAACTCATTCTGCAGAATTCTTAAGCCAAGGGAAAAAAGGCTGCAGCTCTCTTCATTCATATTCAGGGCATTTTCAGTACTTAGGATTATACGATCTTAGAAAGAGTTAAAATTAGATAAATAGTCCAAGGAATGCAAGAATCCCAGCACGCCCATATCATACTTTTGGCCACTTGACAGTATTGACCGATGAGAGATCAACCGATTGGGAAAGAATCCCTGTTAAATTAAAAAGGAATGTAGCATAAAAAAGCTTATTTAATTAGCATGTTGTAATGAAAAACCACCCAAATGTATTAATGATTCTTTCTACTTTGTGCAGTGTGTTTCTGACCCATATAGGGCTCTCTTCCTCTAACATACATTTTGAGCATCTGCATTCTAGTTGTGTTGAAAATCCCCCGATGATACATCAGATCTTAATAAATATAAATCAGCATCGTTTAGATCTTTGCTGCTTTTTTTTTAACGTAAGTAACAAAACAATTTTATATCCTTACATAGAAAGAACAGATGGTGCACTAGTGAGAAGGGTCTCTCGTTACATTCCTTGGATTTTGCAGCAGGGCTCTGTAGCCTGTCTAGCTACTGCTGGACTGCTGTGAATCAGTCACGGAAACATTTCTGACATGGGACATGGCTACAAGATTTTTGGAACAGGACTGTGTTTCTCTCTGTATCTGTCGCATTAGTTGACAACATCAGTCACCAAATCCCTTCGTTTCTACCATTTTTATGGCTGAATGGATTCTGAATTACTGCAAAATTATCAGGAATGTAGTCAAAAATGAGTCAGAGAGACAAATGATAGGCGTTAGGTTAATGGTTAAAATTTTGTACTATAAGGGACACTTCTGCCAGTTTCTTACCACTGGTTAAGATACCTCATTTGAGTGCAAATGAGTTCAAATAGTTGTGGGGTATTTTTTAAGAAATACATAGTAGAAATCCCATTTTAATTTTAAAGAAAATTCTTTTAGCCTCGCAGCTAAGAAGCAGCATAGAAAAATCTTTCTTTTGGCTGTACATCAGCACACCTGTGCTCAAGTTTATTTCAGGATGAAGTATGAAGATATGCAAAAAATAAGAGAAAAACATGGATTAAGTTTTTTAAACTCAAAAACTGTTTGAACTTAAAAGATCTGGGGCATTGCAGAGCAGTGAAAAGGACAGTGAAAATTTTAACTAGCTATAGGCTATCTATTCCCCAAAATTAATTTGGTTATTGAGATGTTTGCCTCATGCATGTGTAAGATCCAACAAGCAGCCTTGCCCTCCAGCTACGGGAAGCCTCTTTCACTCCCTATTCTGCACCAAGATGAAATTCCTTGTGTGCAGATTCGTGCGAGAGAGAGTGATGATTGGTTTAAAAATGAGACATAAGATTTCTGTAAATTTAGGAGCTGAAATTGGTTTTGAATTTTATTTTTTTAAAACTGTTGAGGAACTTCCTATGAGGTCTTCTAGACCATCACTTCAGTGCTTGTCAAGTGCCTTTTTCCCGTTTGAATTTTCCGCATTAATGGTCGTTGCTATGATACATCGAGCCCACTGGTAGCAGCAGAGAACATGATTCATTTCATGGGCAGGAGATCCTATGACAAAGACTTATCAGAACGGGAAATGAGAAGATGCTGTTCCTGAAAGCCATTACCATAAGAAAGAAATATAAATTAAAATTATTTTACGCTTAGAAGAAAATAGAAACATTTTAGATAAAAGTCTGGCAAAAATCTGTCCAACTTGTACTTACAATGTGTGCTTTGGAAACCATCATTCACCACACTTGTGCAGAAGATAAGCATTAAAAATTTCCTTTGAAAATGTTGCATTCTCGACTTGTTTTAGTTCAGACCTTCTGGAATCTAAGTATCTTCTCCAATGAAAACAGAAATTAATAACGCACTTTCCCCTATGTTCTTTCAAAACTACTCTTTGTTGGTAAAAGACATATCACTTCCATTCATCCATCTCCCACATCCTTCTAACTACACTAAAGTAGTCAATTACAGTACTTTATTTCTAGAGTGAAAGGTCCATTAGTTTGCAAATTTCTGCAGGACAAGGGAATATATAAATTTTGTTTCGATATTTAAGAAAAATATGTTCTTCAGGAGACAGTGAACCAGATCCTCAACAGATATATGTCAAAATTGTTGACTGACATGAGAAGAAAAGAGATGGAGGGCATGATATGACTTGGGTGATAAAGTGAGGAAAACAAGATTTTTAGCAAAATTAAATGGAATTTAAAAGGCTAAACAGAAACTGAATAATGAGTTTTCACCAGAGCTAGCAAAATATTTCTCAAGAGATGGCCATTCATAACATCTGAATAGATACAGACTAACCTAACCTTCCCCTCAGAGCTGTAACATTTTCCAAAAATGTTTGTAGATTTTAAAATTTGGTCCCAATACTTGATTTCTAGTTTGTGACCTTGATCCTCTTCTTGTTAGATCACCAGTTACACCGTGTATATTGAATTCATCCAGCATTGCAATTCTAGGGAATACATCAGCTAGTTATGTCTGGCAAGGAGTGCATTTATTCCTGAGTTAAACCATAATCCTCATGGTTTCTGAAGGTTGCAATTTTACCAAGAAATAGTATAAATACGTAAATTAAATGTGTGTGCATGCTTATATAGGTTTACATGTCCATGACCAGCATCTTTATAGATAAAAGATGAAGATAACAGAGAATTGCAGAGTTCCTTTTGGCAGCACTCCTGTAACAGCTAATTAATTCCACTTCCTTCTTGTAAACAACAAAGTTTTTTGTTGGTGGTTTTTTCTACTGTATAATATTCCAGTCTCTCTGTGACCTCAGTGGTGGGAGGCTATTTAGACAAATTATCCAAGTGCCACTTTGCACGAGGCGGCTGAACTCTACCAAGAAAAAAGGGAGTTTACAAACTACTTCAGAGGATTTGCCCAGCACTCCAGTGAAAGCCGATAGGATCTGAGCTTAGGGTTCACATTGTTTTCACTAGTGAGATGCGCTCTTGAAATAGCTGATAAAATGTCAGTTATGCCGTATTAAGTGTAGTATATAAATTGAATCAATCCCATACATAATTGCTTCCTTCTTTCAAACCAAACGAAACATGTACAACCGTTAACACCCTGATGCGTGCCTTAAGGCTCTGTTTTAACAGCTTGCATGTAATTTGCATTTAGCAAGCATCAGCTATGACAATTTTTTGCATTTGGAAATGCCACAAGACAAGTACACTGGATAAAAGATTCAAGATAAATGAGTACATCTTAGCAATGATACAGCAATAAAACCTGCGTTATGTCACTAACCTACATGCAATACAGAAATTTAAAGCCTTTTTTTTTTCAGCTATTCTCAAGATAGATTCTCAACTCATCAACCACAACATTCAGAGAAAACGTGCAGCTCCACAATAGTCAGTTACTTAGTGGCTAAGAATTACAGAAGTTTCCACTGCTTCTTTTCTCGTAATTAATGTAAATATCAAATATAGGTAAATATGATCTTGCCAAGAGTTCTTGCATGTTATCTTCTGTGAATATCTCCAGCTGCTAAACTTAATTGTTTTCACCAATTTGTATAGTGCAGGTATTTATCAGTGGTAGCAACATCTCATAGTCTGTGTTAGCCAAACTGAGCAGTAACTTTGGGGTTCAGTTCTGCATATAAAATTAATCAAGACAGCTCCATTGACTTCAGTATATACTGGATAAAATATTGGTTATATACTTTTTAAGAGCATTTCTTTACAATTTCTTGTCTTCAAATGATTCTGTTTCTTAAAAAGAATGTTTTTGCCTTGGGAAGTATCATGTGAATTATTCCTCTTCCGGTATTCATTATTCTGCTAGCATGGCTCGCATGAAAACAAGTTAAAACATGAAAACTTGTAAAGTGATCTTGTGATAGCTTCAGAAAAGTCCAAAAGGGCCTGATAGTTGTATTCACTACCAGCGGATAATACATGAGTAGGTTAAGATGAATATTAGTTGCATTACAAAATTATAATGTCGTGGTGAAAACAACATCCTTTTCTGCATATGTCTAATGTGGAAAATGCAACCCACAGACAATCACTTGTAGAAATCTGTGTTGCATATTAAACAGCCAGAACTGCCTCCTTCTGGGCTATGTGTAAATAAATGATCACAGTATTAGGCTTCAAACAATCTGACTCTAGAGAACAGAAAATAAAGGCAGTGTAATGCTGACACACAAACCTTACAAAAGGCTCTTGGCTCAACTCAGATGCAGCCTTTTTACTATTAAACCAAAATAACTCCAAAAAATCGTTAGTGGAGCACTGTTCCCTTGTGGCCACAGCAAGACTCTTAGGGTTCTGTGAATAATTGATTTTTTTTTTTTATTCAACTCCAAAATTCTGCTTGAACTGACCCTAAATAAAACTTTTTTTGTTAGCATGGAATATTGAAAGAAAAAAGTTTTATTTGCACCCATGAGTGCTTGTTCAATACTACCTGAGTCCAGATTTTCTAGGCTTTAGTTTTTGCTCTCACTCCAGAGCCGACGATGCGGCAAGATACTGACAAGTGGACAAGCAGGGAGATCAGCACCGTGTCAATAGGATGCTGAAATTGTGAGAAATGTGAGTCTAGGCAGGGAAGTGGGAGGAGGTGACCTGTGAGACTACTTATAGATTTTGAGTGAGCTGCACAGAGGAGCAGCACTGCTGATCTAATATTTTACTATTATTTTCTCTATTTTGTTATTACTTTTATCTTGTGAAAAGGATGAGTTGCCTTAAAATGAGGCTGCTTTGTATTTGGACATCATAGCAGTTTGTTACCTATATTAACTTACCAATGCTGCTGTATTGATCCTGGACCTGAGCTGGTCCTGTGCTCTAACACGCCAGCCACTGTGCTATTGGAGGTGCCAAAGGTGATGCTCTTTGTGTACTGGGAGCTCTGCACACCTCAGCGTAACCCGGAGATGTCAATGCAACATTAGTGTGGAAAAGAAGACTGCAATCAAGTTATCGATTGATTTGCCAAATAATTTTGAATCCAATTCTAAATAGAGTTTACTCAGTTCATTGTCTTAGGCACAAATTATGACAAGGGTATCAAATAAGTTTACGTGTGAGTGAGGCCCTAACCTCCTCTACAATCATACCAGGCAACCCTTTGCCATGGCAAGCTGTTCTCTAAGGGGATCTAAATAACAGATAGGATGGCATTAGCAGGGTATCTCTACTAACTGGAGTTGTTTCATGATAAAATTTGCTCCCAGACAGTTTTTTTTAACCAGGTGATCAGAAATTTGTGACCTTTGGTGTAGACTGTGAAAATGGCAATAACCATAATCACCTCTATCAGAGGATTACATGTTCCACGAGGCCATATTCTCTTTCTGATGTACTGGAACAAAGCCAAAGCAGTGTTCAAGACAGAAAGTCCACCAGAGGGAGGTTAAAGTAGCATTGGTTTGGGGGCCAGCGTGGGGACGCTTTGATTCATCACATACACATTGCAGCTTCTACCGGCAAGGCTCTTACGTCCCCAGCAGAGACAAAAGCTCTTTATCCTTCAAAGTGTTACCCTTCTGAAAATTAGGGAAAACTCTACCTCCTTGTTTGAGGATTTCTAATTCTAGCTGAAAGGCAAAACATATATGTCCTTCCTTTTTAATATGAGGTTTAAGAGAACACTAAATGGAAAAAGGCAAATTTCTAAGCCAGCAGAGAAAGCCAGATTATCAAGATGGCCTAGTTTGATCTGAGTCATAGAAACGACAGCTGAGAATGACTTACTGTTCATTGCCTTGCAGTGTTTACCTAATAATATTTACATATTTTTTAAATTTGAATTAATATCAAGCCCTTTATTTGATTTTACAGCACAATCCTTCCTTTCTACTTCCCTTTCTCCCTCCCTTTCTCATTCGCCCCCCTTTTCACCTCCCACTGCTGACTCTCTTACGAGCCTGATAGCTTCCAAGACACTCCTCCATCTAGATCAGAAGAGGTCCCCAAATACTGCTCCCAGACCTCACAGGGCACATCCTATCCTGTGCGTAGAAGATTTATATGATAAGTTTATAAACGTCATCTGCATGCTCCTGTGCACTTGATAATGTGCACATTTACTGCTTGCTGGGAAACACTGCCACAGTGTTTTTCACCTTTTAATAGCATCTCAAAAACATGTTAAGCTGGAGTGCGCTCACCACTACCAAAAGGCTCTTTTCGTGCTGTGACATTCATTCTCACACCTTTCTGCACAGTGTGTCCCGTGGGGCTTGTCACTGCTTTGCAGGCACTGCCCCTTTTGTGTCGCTGTGGTGGGAAGGAAGCACGAAAGCGGGAAGTGACATGTGCAGTACTGAAAATTTGTGGATTTGATTCAGAAAAGCTGACAAAAATCTTACCGGTACTTACTTATTTTGGTAGAGAGGGAAGACTTCTCAAGCTGGAAGAGTAAAATCTTCACTTGTCCAAGCAGTAAGTCACCGTTATCACTTAGATGAATATTGCACGTCGTTGCTTTTAATTAACCCTGAGTAACGCTTGAAGATTCTCCTATTTTGTAAGTATAGACTTCTACTTTTCTTATTAAGCAGCAGTTTTGCTGTTTCCTTGAACTCTGCCCTCTCTTTGTCTCTGCTTATTTCTGTTATCCACTATTAGACTTCAGACTTCTTGGACATAGGTGATTTTTCAACACTTACACAACAACTAGTGTGATAATGTTGTAGTTCGTGAAAGGGTCCCTACCCCAGCACAGCACAGCTTGTTAAACAATATTTTCATCAAAAATCTTACTCCAAATGTGAATATCTTTCAGTTTCCTTGAAACATAACTTTTACTTTTCACTTCCCAGACGGCAGCATCCACAGCAGGAACTGAGCATCAGCTAGTCCTAATTTCTAAATTTACTTTTCATTCAGCTGGCATAAAGTTTTGTATGGTGGCCTTTCCATGTCATAAATATTAAATGTTAATGTGTAAGCTCCATCTGGAAGACTCCTCATTCTCGAATTCTCAGCTCTGTTTCCTCACATAACAACCAATAACAGAGATCATTAAATTAGAAGATTTTTATTTAGGAACACTGAGAATGTAACCTAGAGTAGGCAACATATGCAAAAAAGAAATGGAGTAACGTTTTATTGACCAATTTTTCTTTATTGCTGCTTATCTATGAGGAAATGAGAAGATAAAATCATTAGAGTAGTAAAACAACTACCATATGAGTATACTGCTACATCAAAATTCACTTTACTTTTTTGTGCACTTTAAGTATAATAGGGAAAATACGCATATAGAGCATTTCCTACGAACTTCTCCAGTGTTCCCTACTGTAACATGGAGCTTTCAGGTTCTTGCAGTCCTATCTGACACTAATTATTCCCCTTAGAATGCTCCATTATGCTCAGTTTTCCTTGCATAGAGATGTGCTTGCCTGTGTGAAAGAGATGTAAAGTCTATTGTTGTTTGCTGTAAATTTTATTTGAGTTCAACAGCATCAATTTGTAATCACTTACCTTTGCAGGATACCTTTCATTCTGACTGATCCAAATGTGCTATTCGGACTTTCGTAAAAAGAAATTTAGAATGCAGCCATCTTCATGTGGGTTGTTGTATTATTGGATAGCGTCCAGCAGTATTATACACGCAGTTTCAAACTGGGATTATCCAGTAGCAATGTCATCACTTATTTCTGGAATGGATACAGTGCCTCAATATTTTGCTCTCCTTTTATCATTTACCTTTGTAAAACTTCACTTCTGAAGTTATTATATAAAATTAATTATTTTCTATCTATGGAAATTAGTGAAAATATTAGTAAGACCAGTGATAAAAAAGCCCCAATTATCTGAGACCTGAGCATATTCTGAAAATCAAACGCATTTTTTCTTTGTTTTGGGAAGGGGCTTGTGAGATATTAAAAGCAATATTGTTTCCTTACTTTTTTATAAAACTGCTACATCTATAACTCAAGAGGACTTCTCCAAATCATCTTTCAAAATATTTGGACATATGTTATATACAAGCATATAAATAGACCTTTTGAAGAAAATGGAACTAAATGGAGGCATGTGTTCGATGTTGTAACTGCTTTGTTGTGGAATCTAGAGCTACTATTGATTGTCTCTTTAATTCCTATATTCCTCATCTATTACTAGCTGCATTTAGAAGCAGAATTGATGAGCTTTTTCCCCTATTTGTTTTAAGTCACTCTCTTTACTTTCATGGCAATAATAGCAAATAGAAAGCAACTCCTGCTTATTTTCCAGTGAATAGATTACAAGAGGTTCACATTGCTTTTTCTACATATTTTCTGTAATTCCCTGGACCAGCTGTTAGTTTTAATGTACATCACAATTCCATTAAGCATGACACATAACTGTTGCAAACCACAGTGCACCCATCAAGCTGATGTTTACCTGAAGGCCTTTGAATAGATTTTGTCAAGATCAGAAGTAATTACTTTGTAAAGTTCATTTTCCACCCCGCATCTCTTTTCTGCTGAATAAATATTGCAAGAGGATGAAATATGGACGAGTCGTTTACATCCATCACTTTTAAATATTAGTGATAGGCTTATGCAGCTCATTGTTGTGTAAAAATCATTTGGATACATTATTCCAAGTTCAATAAGAGTATTTCAGATAAAGAACTAAACGAAGGCTCTCTTTGTCATCTTGTATTGAATAAACCAAAGCAAAGGCACTGCCTGTTACTTTTATAGCTAATATATCTTCCCCCTAAATGGCTAAACCTTGTAAACATTTTTGCTAACAAATATTATTAAAGTGCATATCTGATTAAAGCACCTATTAAACTAAATACATTAAATTACCTACAAGGATATACAATAATACATCCTATCACTCAAGTAATAGATATTTTAAAATAGCATTCACTTTACATTCAAAGATTATTTGGGAATGTAACTTTCCTCCAAATTTTGGGGGGTGATTTTATGCCTGAAGGCACTTGAAGGCATCACTGAGCAGCTCTAGTGAAGCTTACTTCATGCCATGCTACAAGAAAGCAGAGAGAGAGGATCGGGAAGCTTTAACACCAGCCAGTTTGGGGTTTTTTTCCAAGTTTAAGATCATTTCTGGAAAAGTGTCAAGAGGAGTCATGAAACTGTCAGAAACTATATGGTAGAAAACCTTTCTCACCAAACACTGGCAGATGCTTCGGCTTTGTTGTGCTCTTGTTTTGTATCCTCTAACTACTCTTATTCTAAGCTTGTGTCTTCTAACTACGCTTAAGCTTGAAGTCGCTTGACTCTCTTCCATGGAGTAGTGGTTTTATGTACTTGTAAAGAAGTCAGACAGTGGTAGAGTCATGTCAAACACTGACATGACTGGTTTCTAGGAATTGCCATATATGTCACAATACAGTGAAATAATATAAAAGGACTAGATAAATACCAATACAGTTTCCATATTTAAAATGTGTTCACAGTTCACACAACTGTATATTCAGCCTCTCTGTTATGAGTCATTTACTAACATTAAACCACATTTTTGGCTAGAGAAAGGGAAACCTTAGTCTTACTGCAGTTCTCTCAACGTACCAGCTACAGTTTGTACGTAGGTCTGTATTAGGCAGAAAACCTGTTACGCTTCACCCATAAGGTAACACATTTCAAATAGGGAAAGCTCAAGGTCTGCATACAAAACAATGTGCATTTTCCTATAGCTCTGCTTGAAAACAGTGAAATTGATAGGATTCCCAAAAAAATGTGACATGAAGTGAACCAAGATGGTCATTCAAGTCTCTTCTTCCAATTCAAAGAAAGTTAACCTGTATTGTGGTCATTTCAGTTTCTAAGGTTCACACATATATCTGCTTTTTTTTTTTTTGCATGCAGACTTCCAGCATGATATTGAAATTTTGTTTTCACTTTGAGATCTAGATGAACATATCACAGCAAAACTGATACTAAAGTGTTTGTAATGGGTTGTCCTTTTTTACCTTCCTTCCAAGTTAGATATTGGTGTCTAAAGTAAAAATAAAAATACCACTGGGTAAGGACCAGGAGGATATTTTATGCATGAAGTTGCTTCACAAAGTTTCAGAGAGATTTTCAAAAACCCCAAATCGTGGAGGATTTTGCACATGTTCTGTCTTATAACAAAAGGTTCATCCATAACATTTGTTAATCTAGGTTGGTGTGACAAATTCAAAGTGTTTGAAAATCTCTCAGGACAGTTCTTTAAAGTGTGTTTTGCTCTCTTTTTCATTAAAGAACTAGGCTCATGTTTGAAGATGAATCCTCAGCTGGAAAGTTGCTTTTAGTTTTAAATGGAGAACTGACAGATTTTCTTCAATTAGGTTTTGGCTGCAATCCATCCTTGTCTATCAACCTTTCCAGAACTCCAGTTTCCTCCTCTCTTATCCTTTTCTTTTTGAAGACAAGGGTTTTAAATTAAATAAATAATGTGTGACATTCAGGAAAAGGTAGGCTAATGCAAATTTTACAGCAAAGGGGGAGAATTTTTAAACTGGAGAGTGAACAGTGCTGAGGAGTGGTCTGTTACAGCAGTCTGTGCTCTCAGAGTATAAATATCCTTAGGGAAATTATGAGTCTTGCCATGTTTGATACCCATATCCAAAGTGCAATTTTGTCTGCACAAGCATTAATTAGCAATTTTGGGAATGTTTTTATCAAGGCCAAGGATTGACTGCAACACTGAATATATTCGTTCCCATTAAGTGTTCTGTTTGGGCAAAGAAAAAAACTATATGTATACTATTTTACTGAGTTGAGTAGAAGCCAAAAAAAAAATATTAGAGTCTTCAGTGGACCTCCAACTCAAAATAAATTGAATCTGGTAGGATGTGGTAAGACTTTCCACGAAGCTGGATTCTAGGTAACAACAGACTTACAAATGCATAGGATCAAGCTCTAATTTAAGTGTCTTAGTCTGTCTTTTCTTGCAGCTGAAGGTGTGGACACAACATCGATTAAATTGCCAGGAAAATCAAAGTCTTTCTTCGTATTTTGTCCTTCATTGTCTTCTCTCTCATGTACAGTAAGCATTTCTACAGAGATTTGGCATAACAAAGCTAAACCTGTTAGCTCCATAGATTTCTCTCCTTTATTGTTAAGCAATTCTGGAGTTTCTTGGCTCATGCAGCATTGGCTGAACCTCATTCAGAGAGCTCCTTGTCTCAGCTAACTATATTCATCTATTACCTGTTTTGTTTTCTGCTGACATATTCATCTGTCCAGCCTGAAGTAAAATGGTTTATCTTTAGCCATTACACGAATTCTCGTGGCAATAACATTCAGAGGAGCCTTTTACTGGGAAATAAACTGTAGGGTAAAATGTCACAGAATTTTATTAGACAATCTCAACTTAATTGCAGATAAGTTGATGCACTCATAAAACATGATGTAATCTTTCTGTTAACTCCAACATATGGTAACTATTCATGTGAGGACAGCAAATGGAGATGTCACTAAATGTTGCTTTAAAATTAGGGAGCTGATTTTTTTTTTTTAAATAGAAACTTCTAATATATTAATTACTAGTGAGACTTCACCTAGAATTAGAAGTATTCAGAGGACATTGCTTATATGAAACTGTGATAGGAATTGAATTATTCCTCTGGAGGCACTGGATTATTTAGAATATTTTCCCATGTTGCGTGATGGAAATGGAAACAGAGCTCTGTTTCCCTGAAGAGCTGCAAAGCTTACTTAACACAATGATCTTTCAACCTCAGTAATAAACTACAATGCAAACGAATAGATCTACCTGCTTTGGCATTTCATCTCTTAGAGAATATTTAGCAGTGTTTTACTGATGATTCGTGAAAACGGAATACTCTATTTAGAGTATAGTGGCCTTTGCTCACTGAAGTGCAAAGCTGGCCTGGCAGCCATGGCTTTTGCCTTCTGCTCTCACTTTCGTCACCAAGCTCTCAGATAATCGTGTCAAGCATATAAGGACCTTGTGTTTCGCTAAAGGTCTTGAACAAGCTTCCCTTCTTTCACTGAGGTTTATGCGAGATTTAATTAATTAATGAATTCTGCAGCGAACAATACTTGTAGGCGGAAGATATTGCAGATAGTATAGTTTCATTATTTGTGCCATTACTGTCCCTATCTTTAGAAATTTTAGTGATAAGCCCTAATGATTAAATGAACTGCATTAATTACAGTGCAAACTTTATTCCATCTTGTTCTCTTGCTGACGAGCTCTGTACCGTCCCACTTTGCCTTGATGTACAATTTAAATGTGCCGTGGTGACGGGTTAACTTTCAAGCGGTTCCGAGTTAATCACACGCTGCTAGAGACCATTGCACACAGACAAGTCCTGTGCTAGCAATTCTAACAAAGCACAGACAATTATATTTTGTGTTCGCCTCAGCTAGGATATTGACTGAATAACAAGTGAGAACCAGAGCCAGCTCCAAATGCTGCAATCAGTAGATGGTTAAGCAATTTCAGGTTTTTTTCTTTCATTGCCAAAAATCAAGATGGTTTCCAAAGACATTTAAAGTCTATAAAGAAAGACTTGGCTAAATTACAGTTGATCTACAGCAAGTGTAATATGTAAGGGAGGGAGGACTGGAAAGAATCCAGGGAGCTTGTTTTCACACCAAAGATCTTTTATAGGATACGAAATCATACTGGAAGGGCAGTGTGCCCTGGAGGATCAAACACCACGGTGTGAGTTCATATCTGACTCTGTGATTAGTTCGACGCTGCATAATATTTACACAGCCACCTCTCTAGGAGTTCTGATTAAAGTTCTCAAATTATATCATAGATGTATTCGGCAGAGCTGAATATCCCCAGTCTGAACAGATTGTAACCATGACACACTTCCAGTTTTCTCTTTGCTTACCCAAGTAGCCAAAGGACACCTTTAAAAGGTTTAATAGAGTACACCAGTAATGTCACTATGGAAACACAATCTTTAAGAGATTTCTACTCTAACAGAGCACCATCTTCCCTCACCCAGTCAGGATTTACAAGTCTTGGCTGGAAATTCCCTGCAGTGTTGGTGAAAAATATAGGATTCGGGACTATCATAACCATACAGAGCAGGACAAGCTCCAGAAGTAGGACACCAGTGAAAAAGAGTACTAAAGAATGCTCTTGCTAGCCGACTTACAAAATTGGTTAAGAACAAATTTTTAAAAAGTAGGTTGCTAACCAACAAGTTCAAAGGGCAAAAGGAAAAAAATTACAAGTTGATGAAAGGTGTGGGAAGATTATCTTCAGTACTTATGCCAAGGAAGAGGCTTGTAATCCCAGAGGCAGATGGTCAGCACAGAGGATAGAGAACCTGCCATAGTTGCTACCTAAAAGATTTATGCCCTTCACTCCACAGGCAGTCATATTTGCCTTGCCAGGGGCCAAAAATCCAGTGTCCACTTTCAATGCATGTTTGTCCCAGGTTTGTTCTATTAACAATAATTATCATATTCAGTAGATACACGTTTCGGTCATACTTCTCAGGTAATACTTTATTTGGCAAGTTTTCGTAGTTCCTGAGAAGCACTTTCTGGACTACAGTTTAATTGGAACAAAAAAAAGACCCTAGATATTCTGTGTCACTAAGGAAAATCATTAGAGTTCTGTAGCCACTTTTAATTTGTCTCTGAATTTATAAAACAATGCTTTCCATGTAATGTATGATAAAATATATGATCTGCAATATAAGCTTGGAGATTCTACTTCAACTCATATGTATTAGGGATGGGTAAGTCTGTTTCTTCTGCTGTGCTCTTTTCCTTTCCTATTCAGTCTGTTTGGTGATGCCTCTTCTTCCTCACATGGGACATGTGCAAAGGTGCTGCGGACTAGGATGCACCTGAATGCAGCTGGGCCAGGTCTAGTCTGCTTGATGCTTATGTAAGCAGCTGAGTTGTGCTTAAGGAGGCTTTAGTTCATAACCCAGCTTAGGTCAATCAATGCAAGTCAGAAACACTTAGGCTTAGGCGTGTTGTGTTTAGCTGGGAATCAAATAAGGAACTATACCTGAGCTATAATTTCAGTTAACTTAGCATTGGAGACAAACTCTGGACAGGACACCTGTGTATAAAGCTCAGCTATAGCAAACTCTTTTAGACAGGAAAGTCACTTGAGACTGATCCATATGAATAACAAGCAGTTTTCTTTGTGGTGTAACTGCATCTCTTCCAAGCAGATTTGGGGTTTCTACCGTGTGCTCCTGGGGCATGCAACTGTGCATCACCATTACTCAGAGCATGTCAGGCCATGTTGTTGCCCCTAATTCTCAGACATGTACCTGCAAAATTTTGTTTGAAACAGGGACTTCAGCTGTTCTGAAAAAACAAAGACACATACACAACTCAGTGACAAGTGATTAGAAATCAGTGAAGCAAAGAAAAAAGAACTAACAAGCTGTTAGTTACTAATTTAAAGTGACTTCAAAAAGCAGTTGCTAAATCTCTAGTGATTTTTTCTGATACCTACCCAGGCTACAGGTGGTTGATGAGTGCTTAATAAAGCATCTGCTCATCAGCTCAGTTTCTCATAATTTGATCTAAAAGAAATTCACTGCAATGATTTAAAGACCACAGCTTATTTTTTTAAACATCCTGCCGTACAGTAGTGCCTGACTGCACAGAAACTATAATGGGCAAATGTTTGTAGTTTTCAACAGAATTGTTTTAATGATTGATCCATCATTATAGGTCTGGGGTACCATGAATAAGCAAAAAGAATAGCAGATCTTGATCTTTCGCTGTGAGACACAGGTCCAAGACGGTCTCTGCCTAATATGCAAAGTAGGGTGAGCAGGATGAACGCCCAGAAAAGTGTCTCGTTAATATAAAAAGTATAATTAGAATCGGTCAATTTATTTTAGGGGGGAAAGGTTGCTTGTAACAAAAACATATTTTGCAGAAATGCTTTTTGTCAGATGTTAAAGTAGAAAAATAATGCTTAGAAAAAACCCTCAGTCACTTGCCACGTTTACCTACTTTCCACTGAGGAAATGAGTAAGCAAGCTTTTGGAATAAAAAATTCATATCATTTTGAGAAATAATGTGAACTTTCAAATGAAACAAAATCATTGATTGTTTAAAAGAAAATTACAGAGGAAAGAAATTCTAAAAGTTTTTCTCGCCATTAGCGCAAGACTGCCTTTAAAATAAACCTTTTCTCATCCTGCTTTATACCTAAAGGGTAAAACACTCCAGAAGCCTTTACTAGCTGAAGAACTGAGAGTTTACATTTTTCGCAGGAGAAAGAAAAGTGGAACAAATTATGGCACAACCACAGTATTTTCCCTTTTCTTTTGGATAATACTGGGTCCTTGCTGGCCCGCATTTCAAACTTTTTAGTATTTATGCCGCAGGAGTTAGCCAATGACTTCATAGGTGCAGGGTCACATCCTCAGATCAAATTTAAGTGTCTGAAAGAGGATTTCACTTAAATGGTACTAAGATGTGAGGAGGAGGGGGGAAGTGGTAGTAAAAACAAAAAGAAAACAGAGGACAGGGAATACCAAGTATTACAGCTTTAACCGTGTGCCAGGATAGGAAATTGATGTGTACACTCCTATTTAAAAATTCACCAAGTGGAGATAAATTAGAATGCCAGGGCTAAGGGCAGTAGTGACAGTCATGATTATTAGTGTTATTGTACTAGTTTTCAGTCATGCCTGAGCCAAACTCACATTCAGTAGAGCAGCATGAGGTGTAACCTGGTGTGGATAAATAAATAGACTGGAAATGAGCATACGCGCACCTAGTGAGAATTTTCCATCAATGTTTGTAAATGTTGCTAAGTAGATCCGTGTAGTTACCAAATATACCTGCTTTCGTTTAATCCTGCTGCGTTTTTCAGATACTGTTATGTCATTAAATTGACATTTCTTTTTTTTTTTAATTACAGGTAGAAAATAACTTGTACGATTATGCTAGATCTGGGCAGATACTTAAAGATCACTTTTTCCCTTCTTCTTAGGGATTAAGTGCCAAGAAGTGATTATTTTCCTACATCGCTGAAGGTGCGTGGTTAGCGAGGCATTCCTAAGGAAATGCAGTTAATGGAACCATATTGTATCTGTGTAATATCAATTCATGACGCCTACTAAGGTTTAAGTTCATTTTCCAATTTCAGCAGAGCGTGACAGAGGAATAAGGTTGAGAATATCACTTGTACAAAGCTAAAATAATGTACTGGGGACTCATCTTTGTCTTGCTTTGTTCTCACCTCCTGCCTCAGTTGCCTATTTCTGTTCACTGTGAGAGAGAGAATACAGAGCTAACTGGGCTTTGGACTGGACTGATAGAGCTTGTATTGCAGAATTATTTTGCAATTGCACTTCTCAAACTGAGAGCTTTGGAGTAGTTTCAGCAGTTTTTACCATCCATTCTTTTGCTCATCCATTTTTGCCCATATCTTCATTGTGAATTAGGTATTTTCTAGCTAGAGTTAAAACACAACCTAATGTCCCAGTTGGGCATGCAAGTATGATGATCAAAGTGCAGTAAGATCTATTTAAAGGTTTCAGATAAGTGAATATTTGGGAGAAGCAGATGAGTTAGAGCATTGAGGTCCTTGTGGTTTGTCATGTAGCTCGCCCAAGAGGCCATCTTGTGCCACAGTTACCTCTCCCATAAAATCAAAAGTCTTTCTTCTCATCTTTTATTAAGGCTTTAGAGATCTGCGCATTTTTTGTTTGCTATTGCTCTTCTGCCCTTCACTTCTGTTGTCTTTTCTTTTCTTTTTAAATCAGAAACATTAGACCCATGCTAGCCAAGTAACTATAACTTTTGAAGGGTCCTTCGCTAGCTGTTTATAACAAAAAGTAAAGTAGTGGATATTTTGATTCTGTTCTGTCTTAATAAGGCTGCTGTGATAGGTGAGTTAATAGAAAATAAGTAGAGCAGATGTAGTAATAAATTACTATCCTGACAGATTTGACACATCTCCACCCATGTACTGAAGATGAGTTGAGAGATGTATGTATGATTAACGCTGCTTAAATGGGTGGTGTCTGAATTAGCATATTGTGCTGTAGGCACTTGGAAGCTTCTATATTTTGTAGTAATACTTAGCAATTAAATTGCACTCTACCACGTCAAATACTCAGAACATGAGAGATTATATTCCCCTAAAAACAGTGATAGATTGTCCATACATGGAAGACAAAGAAAATACACAATGCTGACCATGAGCACTGAAGTATTAGTTGCAGAGACACATGCTAGAAAGACTTCACAGTTCAATATTTTATAATATAATATTTGGGGGTTTGAATATTGTTATACGAGTTGCCTGGCTGAGAACTTGGACGTTCTGCAGGAAGAGCTGCTTATTCTTTCTAGTTGGAGGACTAGTTCCTGCAAACGGTTAGGTATGTACCGAGCTTAACTTTAAGCAGAGGAACTGCTTCCATTTGATTTCCACAAGTATGAAGATGGATCAGGGAGAGAAAGATATGTGGGTTTTCTTTTTCTTTGATATGTGCACTGCTAATATGCCCTAACAGAGACAGATAGTATGTTAATATTTTTTTCCTTTATTTCAGTTTTCTTTGTGGGTTTTTTTTTTCTGAAAAGGTGTGTATTTTAAATCATTTTCTGGTGTGATCTCTCTCAGTTTCTTGATTTATTGAAAACAGGACCGCAAATATACTGTTAGGTTTTGTAGTAGCTATGCTTTGGTGAGGAGAAACCATGTTTTGGTAAATTTAAATAGAATCTAAGGGCAAATGCATAGACCAGGGAGGAGATAGTGAGCTGGAGAGATAAAAGCAAGAGTAAAAAAAAGGGATTTCAGACACCTTATCTACCCTTGGATTTTCTTTGTCCTTTTTAATGGTATGAACAATAATAAACAATGTGCTGCTGTTTGTTTAAAATGGACGTATGCTGTGTGACGGTATACAGCTCCCCTGCACAAACAGAGGGAATCTGCCTGACTGTGCACTATAAACATGAGATAGACTAGACACAAAGTCTGCTGACAGGGACATTGGATAGTTTCTCCATTTTCAGCTTCACTTGGGGTAGATATTCTTTGTAACCATAACAGAAACATTCTTTGACAGAAGCGAAATTTTAATAATTTCTGTTTCTGTGGAAATATTTCATAGCAGCAAGCATCATTTTAAAGAAAATCATGTGATATTAACCATGAACAAACGAATCCGTGGACCAATCTTGAGTGATTCTAAACATTTGCTAAGAATCCGCAGCTCTAACTGCACACAGTGACACTGGAGGAGCTCAGCACTTAATTATTTTGAGATCAACTGCCTTTAATCCAGACCTACTTCTGACACAGTTTTAATAGAATCAGTTGCTCTAATAGATGAATGCATTGCATTCTTGTTTCTTTACCATTGTTTCTTATTTTTTCTTCAGAGAAACTTTTATTTTTTTTGATTTATAAGAGAGAAACTGAAGTCCTTTGATCTCCGCAATGTATGTACTATTTATACCAGAGATGGTGAAACTGCTTTTGTCTAATTATCTTTGACACCTTGCAAATATTTGCAAAATTCTTCATGGAGATTAAAAAGACCCACAGAGCTCAGTCTCTCTACGACAAAGAAATAGTGTTCTCAAAAGACAAAACAATTGTTTGTTTGTTTTCTCTTAGAGAGATCCCAGACATTTTTCTTCCACCGTGGCACATTTTATCTGAGATGGCAAATGAACGCTTCTCATTTTTAGGAGATCACTAAGCTTCCATAAAGAGAATATCTTCCATAAATAGAACTGGTCCTGAAAACATCAAAATAAAATAGTGCTAAAAATAGAGTGCATTTGGAAAGAATCAATTCCAATGTTTGCCTCCAGTTTTGTAGAAACTGTTCTTTGCAGAAACCCCCATTTTAGGGCACAGTACCTTTGAGCTTCTGTCAAGTTACCTGCTAGAACAAGATTTGTGAGGTCGTCATTGACATGTTGCCTTCCATTGGCTTACGAAACATCTGTTAATATAAATGCAGTTATTTATTCATGCAAAATTATTTCCACTTGAGAAATTACACTTCCACTTCAAAAGCATAGCCAGGATTACAAACTCTCACTATGGCTGAGACTCATCATATTGTTTCTGGAGTTTGTTTGGGTTTTTTATCCCTAGTCCTACGAGTCGAGGAAATGGGGAGTTTATCAGCTTTCACCAAAAAAAAAAAAAAAAAATCTAGTCCTCACATTTTCAGTATCTTGAGAATAGGGTCCACATCGTTAAAGAATGAGAAGCTGAAGTTCATTTCTTTAAAGCTCCTTATTTTTTGCTTTAAGTATTTTTTAGCACTTGAGATAGGCAATAATAATGAAACCAACACAAACGCCCTAAGACTAGGCAGCAGGTTTGGAGAGCACCGTGAAGCTGTCACATCCGTACTCTCAGTCAGGAAACACTACCGAAGCCAAGCAGAGTTACCAGTGGATGCTATCTTGGTCAAGGATAATTCAAGAGATTTGGAGACTTGTGGATATTTTCCCCAGTGAAAATGGATAATTTCTGTTTTCAGCTAGGCTCTTTTCTCTGCCAAATTTTCCGAGAGTTTTTGTTCACTTATACAAGTGTGCACTGGTAAGTCATAGTAAAATAATAATATACGGTTTCCCATTAGTTGCAAAAATTGCCTTTTCTAAACTCTTGTATGAAGTGTGGAAAAATTGAGGAAAAAGTGGTTTTGCGCTGCAGAGTAAATATTTTGCTTCCTTCTTTAAAATGTTTTTATTTTGTACATGGAATTGAGAGAAGTGCTGTAAAATTAAGGTATGTAATTTCTTTAACAATACAGACATACAGGCTTTATTTCCTTAATATATCTTTGCAGTTTCTTAGAAAAGTTGTATTTCTTGGACATGACATGAGTCATTCAGTGAGTGCTGTGGCAAATTCTAGGTAATCTTTTAAGAATGTCACACGAGTTCTTCACTACATGTCCTTTCCAAGGTGAACAGAAGTGTCATCAGCAAGTGGTTTGTGAAGGTGTCTGTGAGTGTTGGCAGGTAAATAATTTTTTTAAACCAAAGTTAACAGTCCATGTAATCATGGGCATCAATCTGATTTCTATAGAGGCAGCTGTTCTGCTTAGTCTGCTCTGGTAAGAAGTCCAAAACGCGTGAGATGAATGGGGGCACAAGGCTGGCAAAGGAGCGGAGTGAGAGCATCCAGTGGAGCAGGAAGGAGGTGTCAGCAACCCTAAAAGCGTGAGAGGCAGAGGGGCTATGCTGGATCTAGGCAAAAAGAATGAAAGGCATCAGAGGCCTCACAGCTTTGTAGGTGGCTGTTCAGACAATTCTCCCGTGATTGCCGGAAGAGCTCTTTTCAGAGAGGTAAAAATAGAAAAATATCTAAGATGCCAAAACTGTGCAAGAAATCTGTCTAGCTGCAAATGCCTGTCCACGTTCTGACGCCTGCATGAGCTGGTCGATCTGAGTGTGGATAGCTCTCTGCTTAACGGCAGCTGGGCAGCTACAGACAAATCCTGCAGAAGCACAATTTCAGCTCTCATCTGCTTGGAAGGGTTTCTTTAGGCCCTGGCTAACTTTGTTCATGCAAGTGTTTAAAGGGGAATCTTCGCTGGCGTTATGGGTCTACTCTGCTGCCTTGAAAGGGTTAGCATATACTGCTCTTAGGCCTGGTGGCCAACGAGAGCACTGGCCTCTCGTGTCTTTTGGTGGATTTAGACAACTCCCACACCTTCTACGGGCAGTCTCTGTGAAGACTTGAAACTCCTAACTTTGAGAAGCTGGTCCTCTGTACTTCAAATGACATTTTGCTGCATTGCCTTCAGCAGAACTGCAGCGCTTCAATCTCTTCTTGCAGCCCATCAGAGCTACAGCTTGTGTGGCTTTTTCAAGTGAGTGATAGCCCAGTGCTGTCACTCTAAGGATGTATTACTCACTCAGGGTATTTACATCTTGAGCCAGCCTGACAAGAAGATGAAAAGGAGGCTTGGTTGCTTGGCCAGCTTTTGTTTTATAATTTAAAAGAGCTTTTGTATTCACGCATTGCATCCATGTTGCAGAGTGTCTCTATTTCATCCAGGAGCTGAAAAAATTTACAGCTCCCAGTTCCCACATTGTCTTTAAAATACTGTGTAATAATCACAATCAGGACACTGAGAAAGAAAAATTAAAAAGCAGTTTCGTATTAACCATTTGTAGTTTGATATTTCAAGAGTAGGATAAACTTGGCATACAGAAAATATAAGGAAAAGTAGTTTTCCCACTTCAACTGCAATCCACATCAAATATTTCACATGATGTCAGAAGTCAGTAAATTTTTCTACAGACGCTTTTTTTCTGATACCTAAAAACAGCCTAGAATAATGCTTTGTGAAAACCCAGTGACTTTAGCTGGTGTTTGCACTATCTCTCACTTGTAAAGCACCAAGGGCGTAGGGATCGTTGAGGCCGTTTGGAAAGGCATTGGTTTCATTTTAAGAACCGGTGAAGAAAAACCTGCAGTCAGTGGTTCCTTGTGCTACAGCAGCGCTCCGAGGTCCTGCTAGTGCTCAGGCTCTGATATGTACTGTGAGCACACAGGAAAATGTGATCCATGCAAAAAGAAGATTGGTGTAAACAGAAGAACAAAACTTTTCACTTTATGGTATGTTATATCAGCAACTTGCACATTTTTTGTAAACATTCCCCCAAAATCTCCCTGACTTGGACCATACGAATGGAGAGAGGAGCAGACGGCACCCAGCAGGTGTCTGCATGAAATGCTGCTCCTGAAGAGATTTCCCAAAGCAATTGCAGTGCCTTTGCCTTTGATCTTTCCCCCAACAAAAAGCATGTTGTGGTTTTGTTTTGTTTAAATTTTCCCCTCTCTTACACAAATGCATTTTACAGAATTTCTGCCCTTTGTGTTTTTCAGCTACAGTGAGACATTTGAAATACGACGGGCAGGGATAAATATCTTATTTCATTGTCCATACCCCAATTATTTACAGGAACCTTTTGTTCTTCAAGTCATATCACATGGCTCAGAATATTAACACAACACCACAAACACCTCATCAACCTCCTGTTACTGAGTAGCATAGCTAATTTTAATTTAAGCCCTAAAAAGGTAGCCAGTTTGAATTTAAATGTTTGTTCCAGATCATCAACTGACTAATATCATATAAAGTTCTTGCTAACAAAAATAAATATGGATTCCTGTGTACTGAAAATCTTCAAGTACTCACATAAAAACATATGTCTCGTGGTACGCTTTAGGTGTGCCATCTGTCCTGCTACCTTGTTAGCAAATACAAAGATGCAATATCTGCTGCAAAACATTTACCATCTGAAGTGAATAAAGAAATGATGGTGGTGATGTGGAAGGAAAGCTTGTCCACACAGACGGAAAACCAGGTTGCCAGTACTGAAGAATGACAATGTTTCTCCTGAGTCATACATCTCTGTCTTCCCACAGCGAGGGCAAACCTCCTGCCTGTGTTTCTGTAATGAAATGAGAGAGAAAAACAGAGATAAGCACTTAAAATAAGGTGGTACAGAGGTTCTCAAAGCCATATTCTTGATGATGGTATTATGTTACTTCATTTCTGTGCATTCGTGTCCATCATGGCAGTGAAGAGTGCATGTGTTAATTGAAACAACTGGATTCTAAGAGGCACCTTCTTGGCTGCATAAAGAAAGAATTAAGTGGTCCATCAGAGGTTTTCTGGTAAGAACTGAGCCATAGTATGAAAACTGTGACAGCACCCAGGATGGAAAGCAAGGTAACACATTCCAGATGACAGGGCGTGCAAATAAGTCTCTCATGCTTTTAGGCACCACAGTAATTCCCGTTTTTAATCCAAAAAGAATAGTCACTCACTTCATTTCCTTCTGTGGCAAAGGGCTGACTTGATAACACGAGATTGTGCTAATGCTCAGGGTTACAAATTCACATAGGCTCCTCCTCACTCTCTTGTTCAGTCCTCGTCCTTGTCCTTTCCCCATCAGCAGGGACTCCAGGTCGCTTTACGAGTCCCTGCACCTTTCCTGAGCCTGCCCGGCGAGCTGTGGTCTGCAGCTCCTGTTCCACCCAATTAGTGCCTCGCAATGCAGCATCTCCTGTCACTCATTGTCACGCCGGTGGTGTCGCCCCCAGCAATGCCAGTTTAACAAAGAAGAGACAAACAGCCTAATGGTTGCCAGCAGCTGAAGTGACGCTCAGGCAGAACAACTGTTTCAAGTAGTTTAGGCATTGCTGAAATATTCACATACACAAGAACAGATCACGCTACACACACGCAAATGACAAAAGGACATCTGAGTGTTTAGCTGTCTGGTACCAGCTGTGGTTCATTCCTGTTGACACCAGCAGGGATGTTCTCTAATTGAATGGAAAGCTTCAGGATGTGCCCGAGCATCGGCTCCTCCTTGGAAGCTGGAGTCAGTCAAGCACATGTCCATGGCACCGCCTTTCGCAGCTCCTCAGGGTCAGCAGGATGGTCCACAGAGCCATCATGTTATTAAAGAATAGGAACAACAGGTGTTTTAAGAGAGAGAAATTAATCAGTCTTGGAAGGAAAGAAAAATAAATGAGCCTCTGAACAAACCCACCTGCAAACACTACGAAGTGCTTCACGCAGGTTCTTGTTCCAAGCAGCCTCTGGACTGCGTGATGTGCCCTGAGAGATGGCACCTCTCCAGCCCTGTGCTTCTGCAGCTCTGCTGCACTCTTTAAGTTGTCTATTTCCAGCTGCAGTACAAACTTCTGATTTCATTTTCTTAGAAGTGTCTGATGAGAAAAAAAGTGTCTCCCACCTTACCAAGATTGACTTTGACTCACTAACCTGATGTTTAAGGGCTGACACGTTCATTTCTTCCTACATTGTTCAGAATTTCCTGATCACAGGCTCCCTAACTAGAATATAAATTCTGAAGATAGGGTGGTGGTGTCATGCATTACATGCTGTTTAACACTGACACGAAATCCGTCATCTTCAGGCATGCAAATTTCCTGCAGATACGTGATCTGGTCTATGGGTGTGCATATTAAAAAATATCCAAAACAGCAAAAAATAGTCACTGCTCACAAGAATCTAGTCAAAAAGTTAAAGAAAAAAATCCCCATTGCCAGTTTTCTGTCCTAACAATAATTTCTGATTCCTAACATTTATTTAACCTGTGTTACAGTACTAGAAGTATGAAGTCTGCTACCAGTGAAAAAAAATCTTCTCACTAAAGGACATCAAGAGTCCTCTTTGCTCTGGGATTCCATATTTCCTTACAGCCATGTGCAGTGGCCTTGCAGATTACAGGCAGCTAACAGTCTGGGTACCTGTATCTAGTCCATTCTTATCTTCTGATGATCAGGTATACTTTGACCATTCTTACCAGATGTGTTTTAAATTATTCCAAGATGATGATTCCACTATATCCTTGAGCAAACTGTTCCCGTACTAACGGTTTTCATTTTCCCTTGATTAAAGCAAAATGATATACTTCTTTTCCCAGTATCCATAGACAGGGAGAAGAATTCAGTGGCAACATATTTGAAAAAAGTCATCCTCATTTCTCCTTCAGTCCTCTCTTTACTTCAGCAAACCAGTCTGGGTATTTGGTTCACATCTGCTGTTACTTTTATCCCTCTCCTTTGGCTTCTCCTTGTTTTACCAACAGCTTTCCCAAAGCATGAATTTCAGATCCAGAGATAATATACTTCAGCTGAAGCATTAGTGCTGGTTGGAAACAGATAATTACTATCTGTATTTTAACAAACTTGGGTTTTATTATATATTTTTCTAAAATAACACAGCCTTATTGACTGTCACATAGTTTATGGTCCGCTATAACTCCCACAAACCTTCTACATTATAGTGCCTATTATGTACCTTTCTGACTTAGCAATTATTTGATCATATTTCATCTTATATTTGTCTTGTATCTGACTGGCCAATCATTCATGGAAAATCAAGCTAAAAAACTGTACGATACAAAATACTTCACATGATCAAGGTTGGTAAGGGGAGGAATTGGGTACTGTAATGCTGCACCTGCCATCAAAGATTTTGAATTTGCATTCCAGACCTCTTAGTAATTTCCTATTAGACTAATACCGAACACAAGGAAAAATAAACACTAAATGCTAACAGCAACTGTTGCAACTTATTTGGTGGAATGTGGCTCATTAACCTGGTTAGTTTTATATCAGTGTCAACACGTGTGGGATTTTTAAGTATCATTATATACCGTATTCCTGTTGATGCTTCTCCACTTACTGCTGTGATAATACATTTGGCACAAGGGACGTATATAATGCTAACATTTCTGTGATATACATACCCAGTAAAAGCTTTTTTGATTTCATTATTTTGACAGGCAGATTCCATTAATACATCCACAATCACGTTCTTTTTCTTCAGAATCTAAGGGAAGAGGATTATTAAAAATTACAGACAATACCCCTATACACTCAATCTCTCCAAATTCACTTTACATTTGCTGTCAACATCAATAATGTCAGGCAGTATAATCAGGTTTATATAAAACATCAGAACTTGGATATTCTCTAAAGAGAATTTTCTTCCCCACCATACAGTGCAACTAGTGGAGAGGTGGCGTCCCTGCCCAAAACAGGGAGGTTGGACTAGATGATCTCTAAGGTTCCTTCCAGCCTAGGCCATTCTATGATCTATGATCTAACTGGTGGGGTTTTTTCAGTCAGAAAAAGATGCTCCCAAATGCTCATGGAGAAGGTATGTGCTGTGCACTAGCCAGGCTGCAGCTCCTTCATCTCATCCCATTCTCCACACTGTACCTTTGGTCCACCTTTCCATTTCAAAAAACACATCACAAATACTGAGAGGAATAAGTCTTCAAATATCACAGAAGCTTTTCTTCAGGAGAAGAGAGAGCTCAGAGAATCCATGATCCTTCTTCAACTGCCAGAGGCTGCAGATGAGTTGCCAAAAGCTACTACTAGGCTACTAGCCAACGCGGAAATCGCCTAAAAGATTCTTGAGAACTTATTTCTTTAGAACACTGGTTAACACCTCAACATAAAGTGGAAGTTAAAATAACTTCTGTATACAAATAATATGACAAATAACTTTTTCCTGAGTTTAGTACAGATATTAAAGAATGCTTGTTGCAGCTATTAGGTTTTGTATCTATAGTGCATGAAAAGCATTCTCATCACCAACAAATATGCTGCATGTCCAGCAGCTCTAGTGGCATTCTTAAAGACAGTTAAAGCTGGCAGAGTTCAGCTCTTGCTAATATTGATACACAGAGAAATTGAATCCTTTTGAAAATCCACATTTTCATTATGACGTTCTGGGGAAAAAAAATCACATTGCCTTCATGTATATTGCTTTAAATCAAAATATGTCTGCTGATTTAATCTTTATTTTTATTGATAGTAGCTTTTCAATATCAGTATCAACTCTCATTCTGACCAACCCTGTATGCCACATTTAAAAAATTAGTTTCTGTCATGACTTTGTACAAAACAATTTTGTGCACCCACTTTCATACCAGACTTATCAGTTACTCTATCAAACAAAATACAATTTAGTTTTGCCATTAGATTGTTGGAAATTCAGGCTTAATGTGAGCAACTGGAGTTTGTTACTGGTCTCTAACATGTTTTTCCAACAATTCTATGAGTTGTCAGGCAAAGATTACTAAGATGCAGAAGTACTTGTATCTTAAATCAGAAGTGGTTCAAGCTGGGAAGTGACTTATATGCTGCTAAATGTTATCTGCAGGTTTCCAACAGTGTGTGGTTAAGTAATGATTGCTTAACGGCACCCACTTCATATCGAACAAAGGGCTTTTATCCTTCTATATTCTGTCCTCGTCTAAATTTATTGCAAATATATCGGAGAGCGGAGACCTATAACAGAGAATGACTCTAACGTTTGAGCAATAATACAACATTGATAGCATATATATTTAATAAGTTTAACATGAGTGATGACCCCTAATCCCAGCAGAGCCAGGGCTCCAGTCAGATATTCCGATTCCTCTTTCCTTAATGCCCAGTTTGTAAACCATAAAATATATGCAGATGGATATAGATCAGCAGGGTGACTGCACACGTTGACAGGACACTAATTAAATTGATCCACAGTTAGCGATTACCTATTCCAAGCTGTTAATTTTGCAAGTGAGAAGACAGGCTGCCTTCTTTTTGCTAGTTCCAGAGGCGCTGGGGCTGTCGCTCTCCTCCAGACAGCGAGTGCCACCTACTGCACGCTCCTGCCCAGCGCCACCAGGCACTGCTAAATTAACGGGGATGCACCTGAACAAAGAGAATACCCTGCAGTAGTACAAAAAAAGTGCTTTTTCATCAATGCCCTAGCTATGACCTACATCTGATAGAACAGATAGAAAGTAGACTGAAATTTCTAGGCAAGTCTATGGAAATTTGCTAAGTAATGGCTCTTCCACCAGCTGTCCTACATGGTCATGCAAGCGTTTAAAGGAATAAAGGTGAAAGAGCTTTAGGGAGTCTAAAAGCTGTGAGTATGACACCTCTCAGTACCAAGACACTGGGTATTGTTTGTTTCTAAAGGCTCCATAGATATGCTGTGGTCAAGCCTTGATTAAGATCAGAAAGTAAAAGTACCGAAGCAGTTGACAGTGTTGATATCTAGAAATATAAAACATCATTATACTTCTGATAATCATCTAAGTGAACCAAAGCAGGCAAAAAAGGTTATAAGGCACCTGTCAAAAATTCCTTACCAAGAGAAACTTCAGGGGTAATTCTAAAAAAACATGCTCTGTGAGGGTTCAACAAGCCCTTAAGTGACTGCGGGAAGACAAACACTAGAAGAATACTGTCAAGAGAATCTAGATTTCATAGAATCATAGAACAATTCAGGTTGGAAAAAACCCCTTGGGATCATTGAGTCCAACCATTAACCCTATACTACAACAACGTATTTAAGATTCTGTAGCGTGCCAGGCTGAGCTATCATTTTGCATCCTTAGAAACAGCGCTGTTGTCTCAGGAAACAATACTGAGAGGGTTTCTTGACGAACTGTTACCAAAGAGGTTATGCAAATGCCCAGTGTTTTTCATGGCAAAATGGCATCTCTGTGCCAAAAGGAGATAGTCACGGCTTCCCTGAAGGATGAGACAGGGCAAAGTGATTCCCATCAAAAGACAGAAATGCCGAAGTTTGGATAAAATCAAAATGAATTCAAGAAAGGAATTCTAGTTAAATTCTAGCAGGAGATTGGAAAGTGAAAACGTCCTTCAGATGACCGTGCAGAAAACTTTGCAACTGTCCTGCAAGAGAGATTTGTCTGTAAGCAAATGATACATGTTTACATACCTTGCTTAGAGTCTGAGCCATCACCATAAAATTAATAATATTATTTTTCTTATTTCATAGAAAGTGAAATTAAGAAGTAAAAACAGTTCAAGGTCAAAAAGTTTTACAAGTGATGAGCTAACACAATAGAGCTACGTATATTTAATACATATTGATCAGCAGTTCATTAACAAAGGACTTAGCATGAATCCATAATTTACTGCAAACCTTTCTTTCAGTCTAATAGATTTTTGTGTTTATAGGCCAGATTTGTAATTTAGGGGAAGGATTTACAAGAGGAGCCTAAAGGATATAAGCACTCAGCTGTTTATGAAGTTCAATGGCATTTGAGTGTCTGATTCCCTCAGGCTCTATTATGATTTCTAACCGTAACTTATCGACAATCTTCTTTCAGCTCAGAAAGCACGAAATGGTTACCCTTTACAATAACAGAATATTTGTTTTGTAGCTATAACAACAATCTAGTCTGTCTGCCAGGGACTGTTTAGTGGTCAAAATCAGGATAGTTGATTGAATTTATCTCAATGCAAAATTCAGCTTTCTGTATGCGGGATACTATAGATTTACCATCATAAATTCCTGCCTAAAACGTGTTATCTCCTGCTCCAGCTTCTCACGTCCAAAGAATTTTTCCCTCTTGTCTGCTTCATGACCATACCTATTCAGCAAACCTTCAGCCCCATCCAGAAATGCTTTCCTCAGCATTTCTAACCTGGGTCTCATCCAAGGCCTCACAGACTTTATTCCCAGCTCCCTTTCCCCAGGAATTGGTCTGACTCCAGAAAACACACTCCAGTCCATCATTTCACTGCTGCTGTCCAGCTCTGAGTCTAAATTATACGTCAGGGCATAAAACCAAGAGTTAGGTATGATGGAGTTGGGTCTGCAGCTTTAGATAAAGGTCCAGTTTGTCTTGTGGTCTTTATTTTGAAGGAGCAAATTCTAATAAATATCTGCGTGTGCAAAAAAGGGACTCTGCCTCTGCAGCTGAGCTACACTTGGTGTGAGGTCTGCAGGAAGGAGCAAACAGGGCTTAGAGACACCTTCTGCTGTCCTGGTGGTTGGGCTGGCTATGGCAGGGACAAATGCCAGTTTGACAGTTCTTCATGTTAGATCACTGATATTAAACTTCATAGCTGTCATTGTATAACATTCCTTGACTATGAAAACGTCTGCTAAAAAGGTGAAGAGACAGAGAAAATTGCATGCTTTTGCAACAGGGCCAAAATAAGGATGGTGGTAGCTATTATGGGAATATTTAATCAGGCCTCTGAGTTTGTCTTGCAGTTCAACATCTCCTTTTGACACAGTGCCTATAAAAAGGGATTACTGCTTGACTGGGTGTGAGGAGAGAAATTCTAAGACAAAGTTAATTTACATCTTAAAAAACACACCATGGTAACAAAATTCAGTATTGTAATGATTAATGGCACTACACTGCAGTGACTCTACTGCCTCATAATTAAATAGAAGATATTCAATTGTACAGCACTGGAATATGATAATGGTTTATGTATTAACTCATTCACCTTGCAATTTGTTGACCTATTTTTCATTTTTAGAGGCACGTAATGATGGAATGTATATGATAGCATAGACTCTGAGAGCAGTCACGGGGGAAGGAGAGATAACGTTGCCATTGGCTTTACATAAACTTTCTTGATAAACTGAAATAAAAACCTCGAAGTTCTGAGGACTTTCTAAGAATTCCGATCTTAGTAAGGGACTAGATACTTAACTTCCAGAATACAGTCCTAAAAATTGTTCATGAACCAAATGCCGGATGAAAAGGAAAACTAAGAACTGAGATGTTCCTTTTGTTCTGAGTTGCCACTTGTTTGTAGGGATTGTCCTCGCCTAGTAAAAAAGAGAAAACACTTACAACTCCTGTTCAAACACACCTTCCTCCCTCTCCAAAAGTACAAAAAATGCAGTCTGCGTTTTGAGTATTAGACACAATTCTCAATAACGATGTTTCTCTGCCGTGTTAAAACTAGCTACGTTGAAAGATCTTAATCAGTAGATGTGTTTGTCTGGGTTTTTTGCCTGTTTCTGTCAATGTCTCATTCTGTGATGTTTACCAAACATCTTACACGAGATATCTGAATGCCTAAAGCTAACCATTGAAGTTCAACTAGATATTGAATTAAATCTCAGTTTTTCAAAGGTGTTGAACTCCCACACTCTCCATTCAAGTCAAGCACATGGTTGTTTCACCCTTACCATGGTCTTGTTAGCAAATACCCAGCAACTTCAGAGCAGGGTGTCAGTTTTCCTCCTCATTTCTGATATAACCAGTTTTCTCACATGAAAGCATAGTCTATAAATAATATTGAATCTTTAGTTTAAAAAATGCATATCCTGATGAATATTTATTCAGCACATTAAAAATATCATCCATGCCTGGCTTTCATTTAGCTCATAAACCTGAATGCTGCAAAAAACCTAAGGACAATATTTATTCAGCACATCAGCACAGCATCAGTTAAGGAAATCTTCATATTTCTGTTTAGGATACTTACACGCTTCCTATTAGAGTCCTGTCAAAACACTTCATAATCTTTGGAAGTATTTCTTTGAGACATGAAGGACTGTTCCCATTTCACAGCTGGAGAGATGTAGTAGACAGATTTATGACATTTAATTTCCACTAATTCCAGTGGAGGTAGATGCTGAATACTTTATTAAAATCTGACTGCGAGTAACTTATCCAGGGTCACAGAGGAATCTCATGAAGTATGATTTTCAGAGCTGCAGATCAGCAACCAACCAGTTGGGACACCGCTTCCTGCTTTTTCTCTCATGCTGAGGATGCCTTATTTTGAGTACCATGGCTAGGTGTCTGCAGCAGTATCGGCTTAGGTTTTCAGCTCAAACTTGAGCCAAAACTTTCCCATTATCCACCCTACTGTAGTGGTAGCTTGCTCTCTGCCTCTAGTTTGGAGCAAGTCACCTTCAAGCAAGAAAACTTAGATTATCTTAATTGTTGGCCTTCGCAGTGTTTCCCAGCTCCAGTTCCCTTTCGCTGTTCTGTTGGAATAAGATGCAGACACAAACTGTCTCCTGCATCTGAGGTCTTGATTTTCTTGGGAAGAGACACTGCTTTGTCTGGAGAGGGATTTTGAAGTTTGGGCATTCTTGTACACATGGAGTTGCTCTGGAGACACAGCACCTCTCTAGTACAATGATGTCTAGTTTGCATTACACCTTCCCAGTACAGTGCTCTGCTAGCAAGCAGTATTAGCCTTTTCAGGTTTAGTACCAAGTCACTCCAGAATTCTTTATTCTCATTCATTCCAGCTTGGATTCTAAGAATATCTGAAGAAGAAGTTTTATACCATGGTTTCTAAGAATATCTGGATAAGAAGTTGCCCAGATTCCATACTCCAGGCTTTCTCAATTTCTCACATCATTAGGAAAGTTTAACTTTTTTTTTTTTTTTACAAATTCCATAATTTTATCTCCTTTTGAATACATACTTTCCAAAACAACCTCCTTCAACAAGGCACCTGGTTCCTCCTGCGTAATGCTGGCATCTGCAAGTAGAATGTCCTGGTCACAGTCATGGATACTTTGACCAAGATATATATGGGGCCCCATCCTCTCTGTTCACTTCATTTGATCATACTAGCTTTACTAGAATCTTTTTTTGATTTTCCCTAACATACCAGGAAGAAGGATCAAGCACTGGAATGAGAAACTGTTTCCACTGTAGATGGAAATAGGAATTCACCTGTCACTACCGCTTTCAGATGAATGTCTAAATGAAAATACCTCTTATACTGTCAGTACTATAACAGGGAGATGACAGGTTCTGTTGGTTTTCCATCATTTACAGCCTGTGTCAGCAGCTTTTCAGGATCCAGAATACACACTCCAGTTTCTACACTAAAAGCCACTTCTTCATGTTGAAATTTTTCTAGGAACAACTGTGAGTACTAATGCCTTGTTATTCTTTTTTTCCTATAAAAACCTGTAACATGTTCTTTGGAAGATTCCTTTGTACAGCTTCCACAACCATCTTCTACTCTTTTTCATAACTCTTGTAAGTGCAATTCAATTAAATAGGTTGATGGTGTTTATATTAACTCAGGCAGCATTCTCGGCAGCATGACGAGCTGAAATGAACTGCATTTTTCCATTTTATGATAGTCCTGGCCGTAGCCGATGTTTCTTAAGCCAAAACCATGGATTTTTTTTTAAATATTAGATTGCTGCCTCTGATTGTGTAGAAGGTATTCTGGGCAGGAGGCAAATATTGCAGGATGAGAAATACTTTCAGAGATATCCTGCAAAACACGTTGGAAATAATTTCAAAAGCACAGGTAGTAGCTCTGTGTCTGCTGTTAGTGCTTTTATCATAGAAGCGTCTTGGAGCCCTAATTAGGGACTAAAATCTCTTGTTTCAGGCTCTGTCAATGAACAAAAGATGACAACTGCCCATAAAATGCTAGACTGAAATTTGCTGCTGTTTGATGGAGCTCAGGAAAGATGTTGAACTGATGACGGTTCTGAAAGAAATAGGTAAATTTAACACTTTTTCTTCTCCTCTGTAGTAATATGCTCCTCTCTTCTATTCCTAGATGGTGTATCTTTATCAATTCTTTGGAATTAATTCAGAGCTTAGAAATGTGACACTTGCCTTGCCAGCTGTTTACAGAGCTCCCTGTGTAACTGAACTATCGCTTCTCAGAGCTGATTTGCAACAACTCTACTAACTCAGCTCTTGGCCTTTCGTAAGGGGAGGCTTCAACTACGACATTCTGTGGCATTTTGCAAATGTCTAAAAAAAAGGATGTGAATGCAGAGTCCATCAAGATCACTTTCAGCATCTGCATAATCAGGATCTGACACAAGGTCCGAGAAGGGTTGCTTGTTTAATTGCATTTCTCCACCGTTTCACTCCTGGGCAATAACCTTAGTGTGACCGACAGAAAATTTCGAGATAGCAGATCTCATACTGAACCCAAGCACACTTATGTCATCAAGAACTACAGTGAGACACTATCAGATGTCTCCCTGAGCCATGATTTAGGCGTTTAGAAACACTGACAGACAAAAGGGAAACTGATCTCCCCTAATTTTTGTTTCTGCTTTGAAGTATCAATTACCACAGTGTGCAGAACATCTTTCCGTTTATGGGATTTATAGGTTTGAATACTGAAAATACATATTGGAACATGTAAATTGCTCATGTGGAAAGTTAAAGGCCAGTTTCAAATATAAATCCCTTTTTTGTGCTTGGAAGTGTTCATTTGTCAGTGTAAACAGATCAGCCCATATTCCCTACATTTTTAGAAATTATTCCAATAAAACTCTTAGGAAGAGCAAACAGAATGTAATGAATTAGAGTACAACACAGATACAAAAATACAGAAATATCTTTCTTGTTAGTCATTGTTTCTGTCTCTTCATTGAAAGAAACGGTGGACAAGTGTTTCTGTACAATGGACGTAGCTTAATGAAAAAAAAATCTAAATATCTGCTTAGGGTTTTCATATTAAATCTCACGTTCTTTTTCCTCAGTACTGTTGCAGAGCTATTAAGTGGTACGTTCTGTGCATGATGCTGATGAGGAAAGATGCTGTGTCTTAAGAAAGAAAACTCCTCCACACTGACTATATCAAAATGTAAAATTTTATAAGTAGATTTGTTTTGAAACAGGGTATTAGTAAGCCTTCCTTAGTTTTACTTGGTACTAAAAAGGTCCATAACTGGCCTACGTATGCCATCTCCTGGATAATTACAGAACTGTCTTTACAGAGGAAAAGCCTCTATCAAGCATTAATAATTATCAGTGCCTTGAAATAATTTCCTAATTGAATCCCTGAAGTAATTTTCTTTCTTATTCTACAGAACTTAGAACAAACCAAAAATTACTGAATTATTAATAACGTGTCATATTCAGCCATTATGAATAATCAGTAGATTGTACAAAAAAAAGATCTTTGTAAGCGTGGTCCCAACAATATTGATGTATTTAGTGAAGTTGTGTTTTACAAAAACATACTTTTTTATACTGATATTTTGCTAATGAGAGCCCCATTTTCTCTAAAGACTGGGGTTTCATCTCTTGGGGATAATCAGAAAGAAGGAATACAAGTTAGTAATTTTGCATAATATGATGTTACTGGAGATAACTGTGCTGGGCGACAAACCACTACTATTCTGATGCAAGCGGTAGAAGAATCTGTAAAGAGCAAATGATGTTTATGAGCTTCTGGAAATTCTAACGTTGTTATTCTATTTATTCATTCAACCGCTGTTACCAAATCTCACATTGTGCGATTACACCTGTCTTGGGGATGGGGAAAAAGGCTGAAGGGGAACCGCTGTTTTCCGTAGCCTCAGTTTGCTTTATTTTCTCTAATATAGAATAGTTATTTTGCAAACTGGAGTTTGCTGCAGCATTCTCAGCAGGAGAGGTGGCACAAACAGAGCAGAAGAAACCCTTCAGAGTTAAAAAATGTTATGTGAGTTGAAGTTGCAGTTCCCACCTCACAGGGTAACTGGAGATAGTGGACTCCTACCATAAGTGTTACGTAGCACAAAGTAGGCATCTGGAATATGAAATACTCAAGTTCTTCAAGTGCCTTCTCTTCCTTCAGAAATGTACCATTCCCTAAGAAATGTGCATTCAGGATAGAATTGAGCAGTTAAAGTAGACATCGTGGACGACGTTACTCTAGGTGCCAAGAAAGTACTCTGGTCAGGTGCAGGTCAATGTACCGCATTTCACTAAGAGGTTTAGCACAGGAGAGTAGATGTTTCCATTCTGCAGACTTCTTATCACTTTTGAAAAATGTGAAATAATACGAATGTGAAGAGCAGGAACAGTACAAGGAAGCGATGGTGCAGATTCTGCTTGCCTGTGCTTTGGATGTGTCTTCCCTCACTTTTCCCCAATTACCAGCTTTCCCATCCGAGTGCAATGAGAGGCTAAAATGGAGAGCCATGCTGGAATGGCACAATTTGTGCATTATTCTCAGTCTTCGGCATCAGCACATTAAGGAGGGAAAAACCCATTTTTTGTTTCCTTGAAAGGTGATAGTGGCTTTTGAACCGAGTTGACACACTTTGCCACCACCATAAGTGCTATGACATCTGTTCCCCAATTGCCCTTAGAAAACATTGAGAAAAGTCCCCAGCTTGGCCTATGTTTTTGGTTTTTTTAAAACACTAGTCCAACATTCTGTTGCTAAGTATTTAATTATTAGGATTGTGAAGCACACCACCACCTAAAGCATTACTCAAAGGAACTAATTATAGCCCACTCAGCCCGTGGTCTACCCTTCACTTATAAAATCTCTTGTCAGTTATTTGTCCTTTAAATGACTTCTTGTAATGCCTTAATCAGGACAAATGGCTCCTTCAGAAGGCAGAAAATGACCCCAAACTGGCACAGAAAGATTTGATTAAAACTTATATTCCTTCTGTGGCAGCCTAAAGATCCCAGGGGATCTGCCATTGCTCAGTAGAGTAGAGGAAATAGCAGACAGGGGAAATGCTTTCTATCTGAGACAGAAAGGGTTTATTGCTGACGTGCTGACATCCAGTCTCTGTAGGACCATCCTATGATCAGTGTCTCCTGTTTCCTTTAAAACTCAGTGTCAGAAGTTTGGTTCTAGTGTGATTAATTTCCCCTTTACTGATTGTGTGTCATTTACTTTTAAGTAAGGTTTTTATAAATGAGATAAAACAAAGGCAGAGATGAAGATTGTGCGGAGATAAACATTTGTGCTGCTGGGACTCCCACTGACTTGGGCACAGCAGGGACCAGAAGTAATGGGGTTTCAGAGGCGCCGTGATTAGACCTCTCGCTGCGAACAGGTAATTGAAACACTATAGGCCATCACCAGCATTTACAAAACAGCAAGCCATGAAGGTGCTTAGTTTAAAGCAGACCCTGAACAAACCAGAAGCTTCACACACTCCCTCTGCCATCGTGTACGAGCAAAGCACAAGCTGATGCCATCACTAACACAGAACTGGTTTGCAGAGGCAGCACTGCTCTGCCGCCGGCCCTGGCCTCGTGCCCTGAGCCACGGCTCTTTCCGTGCAGTTCTGGGGGCAAAGCACGAACCGCCTGCTTGGCTTTGCAGGGGAGGGCACCAGGCATGAGCAGAGGGGCCTTGGGAAGAAATACGGCAAGTTGCCTGGACTAAAGGTCCTGTCCTTCAGCTGGCTGTGAGGCACTGAGGGAGAAGGGGGATGTATCAGGCGGGGATCCCTCATCAGCCTTCATGAGAACATTTGGAAGTTCGCTCAGGGACTGGGAGCCTGGTGGTTCATTGTCCCCCTCAGTGGCAGCAGGGTAACAGCAGTTCTGAGGCCCAGAACCTGATGAGGTTCACTGATCATAATATTCAGTGTGCTGTACAGCAGAAATACACATGCTGCCTCCAGACACTCACCTCTCTCCTGACGTAGACCTCAGCCCCACGTGGTTAAGAGCCATCTCCTGGCCAGCTTCCTGCAGTAGCGTCTTTAAAAATGTGGTTGATGCAAATGTGTGATGTAGGTGAGAAGTGCTCTGATTTATGCCTCATTTTCACTACTTAGTAATCATTGTGTCTGATGACAGCCTCAAAATAAATCTTTCTGATTGTCATACTTTAGCAGTGGAGGTATACCTCATCCACCCTTCCACCAAACTCCACTAAAAAGTTACTGGTGTCTCAAGCAGAAGTTTCTAGTTTTTAAGACAATGGGAGATTTCTAGACTAATTTAGGCTTCCTGCACTCCCATTTGAGAAAAAATGTCAAGTCAGATCTTATGCAAAGAAGTAGCTGTCACATGGAGGTGAGACAAATCTACAACGCTAGACTTTCTGGATGCTCTGTTGAGTTTTTCTGTTGCCCAGGCACCCCAGTTGAGGCATGACCGGAACATATTTTGGCAACCGGGATCATAATCTTTTTCAGCAGTGTGAATAGTCATTTAGGTGTTTGTA
The DNA here is from genome assembly GCF_000703405.1 of Apaloderma vittatum. Classification (NCBI taxonomy): domain Eukaryota; kingdom Metazoa; phylum Chordata; class Aves; order Trogoniformes; family Trogonidae; genus Apaloderma; species Apaloderma vittatum. The sequence goes on along the minus strand of NW_009713162.1, from coordinate 9,660 downwards.
GCATGCTCCATCATTCCTGTACAAAAGTACCCATTCCTAATAAAAGGCAGATAGTAGCATTTAAAATATCGGAACAATCATTCAAATAAATTGAACACCTCGTTATGCACTTACATGGTATATCCAGCTACCACAGTTAGATAAAAAGATCAACGAGCAAAGTGATCATTAGCAGGACTTGAAGTGTCACGTCACCGAATTTGTGGCTGCAAACGCTCAGTGAGAGAAAGGAGGAATATTTTTGTCCAGGTAACTGCATAAATGACAGGGCTTGACAGGAGTTGTGAATGTAACAATACTTCAGTGATTACAGGGCCAGAATGAGGTTCTGGATATCTGATTGTGGTCAACCAAGGAGCTCTTTCAGTCTCAAATTCTGTTCTTTGAAGTGTAAATGCTGCATCTTTACTTCACAATGGTGCTGGGAGGCTGTATTAGCTTAGCGTGTGCAAGGCTTCTAAATCCTTCAAAACACTGAAATAATGAAAGCTGCTACTGTATGGGCACATTGTGTACGACTGTAAGAATCTCCAGTGAAAGTTCTTATTTGCTATACATTAGCTTTTCATTAAAACAATTTATTTTTTTTTCAAGCAAGAAAGAGACAACTTTTTCTGGCATCAGCAACTGTGGGTCTGACCACACCTAACGTCTGGGTGTTTGTAAGCACGGTGTGCTGCAGACCCAACACAAACCTGCACAAACGATAAACACGCAGAATATTTCCATTATTTTTTTTTAATCTTTTCAGACGAAATAGCAAAACACAGCACAATGCTAATCTTAACCAATATGATTTTAGTTTGCAATTAAAAAGTCATCTTAGTTATTAGCAGTGCTGCTAAATCACTGGCCTGACTTGAAGTCTCCCATCTGGAATTGTAAGTTAAGGGCAGTTTGATCTACAGTAGAGATTTATTGTGTAAACAGATCTTGCTGCTGGCTTTTAGGAAAACATAGCTGCCTGCCACTCACCCAAATTATTTTATCACACTTGACTGAAGCTTCCAGCCTGGAATTATTAGCTAATAACATCTGAGCAAATGCATAATTTATTGTTTAAGTAAAGTTTGAAACAGCAGAACAGTACCTTAGATACAAAAGAGTTAATGTTTGCCTTAGACAAAGCATTTTTCTTTTAGCACAGAATTGTAATAGAAGTAAGAGTTGTGACTAATTCCATCCCTTATTGCACATACAACTTAATGTCAGAATACTGTCTTCTGAGCTATTCTTTCCTCATTTGGATATTGCAACACCGGCAGCAAATGCATACAGACACGTACAAATGACAAAATTCAAAAATAACACATTAGTGGTTGCCACACAGGGACAATTAATACCATCCTTTCTTTATCATTTCATCTGTTTATCAATGGCGTCTGAGGAAACCCAGGAATCTCCTCATCATGGACACTCGTAGCTAATTTAGAAAAGGTAGTTACCGGAATGAAAGGAGTAACCTTGTCTTCTGTCAAGAGTTTCTTATCATTTGCCGTATTTACAAAGGTGTAATAATACCAACAGCCGCCAGATGCCGGCAAAGGATGCCGGCACTAAACAAGTGCCCGTTTTAAAGGCGGGGCTGGTGCAGAGGCCTCAGGTCATCCTGCGGTTACGGTCACACCAAAGAGCAGAAATGCGTTTGCTCTTCGATGTTGCAGTGTCAAACAGAATTTTTAATTTATCTAATTATCAAGTCAGATCCACGTGGCACTGTACTGAACTTAATCTGGGACTTAAAGAGACCATTCACTGGAGAAAGGTCGGTATCACTGGCCTGGCTGGTCATCGCCTTCTCTGTTCAAAACCGGCTCATTTCCAGGAGGAACTTGCACTGGAACTTCTAGCCTGGGTCTGATTCTTTCCTTTGCATACTAAATTGAGGAGCCTTGCTATCAGATCTTCTATTTCTGTAAGTCTGCACAGAACATGCCAAAAATCACTCCACCCTTCAGTTTTCTCTGGCTGCATTTCTATGCTGGTTTGGCTCCATATCCATGAATGTGCAAGGGATTCAATTCCGAGTGCTGAATTCTCCTTTGCCACCTTATTTCTGCTTTAAAACCAAGCCCAGAGTGTGTGCCCTGGAACAGCCACATGTCTACATGTGGAGTAGAAATAACCACACAGCTTAAACTCCCTAGCTTGGCCATCAGCAGCAACAGAGCTGGGAGACGCTGAGCTACGAGCTCTATCCCACACTGCAGCAAAGAAAATCTCTACAAGAAAAATTCAGAGGTGCCATCTCGTGGATGATGAAAAAAAATACAATTAACAAATAGGCAGTATCTCACTTTAATATAGCAAATATACAGTAACTTTGAATTACAGGATCACTTTTCAATGAAATTACTAGCAAAAATATACACAAAAAGTTCACATAAATAAGAACACATGATTGCCAACATCAAAAGCTGGGCTGCAAATTCTCAGTTAATAGAGTTCCACACTTTCCAAACAGAGCGATCTGATTAATTACTTTTCAGAAGAAAACGTGGTAAAGCCAGTAAGAGTGACAAAGGCTCAATACCTTTAAAACAAGGCAAAAAAATAGTACATTAAAGCCAATTTCATACTGCAGTAATTTCAACTGTAATATCAGCTCCAAAACAGGTACCACACACCAACCAGAAAATCTGTCAAAATACTCTCAAACATCAGTTTAACAGGATCCTTTTAGACACTAAATACAAGATAAAAGTTACCTCAAACAACAATAAATGAAACATAGAAAGGACACATATTCCAGTAAAATTCTGTTTCTTCAGACCTTTGTAACAGGGTAATTTCATTGAAAATAATGGAGTTGTTCAAAGTTTACACTTGTATAACTGAAGCAGAATCTGGCTATTTATTTAAAATGTAACCTGAGCATACTTATTCTGTAGGTAGAACTGCAGAACATGAAACCTCTACATTCTCTAAAAATAAATAAATTGCTCTGTTTAATATCTCACATCACAGTAAACTTGCTCTTCAAGAAGCTTTGTCAATGCTAGGCTTAGACACACATATGATCATATTGCTAAACAGAGTGAAAAAATATAAATAGCCACACAAACACTGTGCTGTGGAAGTATTTTAATTTCAAACGGAATGCGCTTGATGGAGTAAAGTTTTCTGCTATATTCAGATGTGCTTCTAAAGACAGTATCCATCAACACAAAATGAAGGAAATATAAACCATAGTCCTCTTCACAACAGGAGCTCTTTTAATCTATAGGCCCAGAACATAGTCAAGTTAAAATAGAAGCAAAATTGCACTGAGGCAAACACAGAATTTCTGTTTCTGTATATGAACAGAGAAGACCGTGCATGAAGTATCAAATCAATGAACAAAAAGTAGGTTTGTGTGATTATCATGTCAGACAAACCTACTTTGTCAGATCACAGCAAGAGCTTAATGATGAACAAGTACTCAGACTTATTTTAAGTGGCATCACCGCCTCCATCTGCTTAACTTTTTAGTTTCCAACAGCAGATCGATGTCCTTCAGATCACAAGCAATACATTAAACCAAAACTTTCCTAGGTCCGTGAGGAAAAACTTTTCTCAGTGCCAATTACCTTTGCTCCAGTCAAAGCTGACTGAAACATGATTTACCCTCCAAGAAGTGATCACGCAAAATGTGTCTGTATCTACACACCTAGGAAAATATCAATATAGAAGAACATTTCAGAGGGAAATTTAGAGTATACTATTATTCAGTGCAATAATAACATGCTAAATTAACTACTGCAGCTAACAGAATTTGTCTAAAATGCTGAAATACATGATGAGTCTGAAACAAAACAAAAGGATGAAATAGCAACAATAGAATGTGCTGGTCCTCTGCAGTTGCTGGTGTTGAATGCCATCCTCTAAGTTTCCCCACACCTCTGACACAGCAAGTTTATTTGATCTTTGAGCACGTCAGATTAAGCTTCACTTTAATTGCATAGAGCCGAATGTACATGCAACTACAATTCATTTTAACTGTAACTTCACAAGTAGCGGACGTGGAAATATAACACTGTATATTACGTTTGTTTTCTTTATCAATTTAAAATTTCACATTTGGTCTCCAGTAGACTGGCAAAAAAACCACTAAAAATATTTCTTACGCTATTCCTGAGCAATCTTTTTATATACTGTAAAATACTCTAGTTGATTACTATGTTTATTAATATTCTCACATTTTAAACTACATATAAACTCATGCTTTGAAATTTTACAAAGCTGCAGATCTGGTAGGCACAATGAAAGAGCAGAAACTGCTAAGCATCTTAAAACCAAGATGAGATCAACGCGAGAAGTGCAATTTAACTATATACACGATGTACTCTTTAGTATTTGCTACTTTCTCATTTTCCATCATAATGGGAAGGATCCATTTGTAAAATCGGGTCCCCAGTTGCTTTGGCTGATCTGAAATTTTAACAGATGAACTGACACCTGACCTACCCCTCATATTCTCTTGTCTCTCACAGACACAAGGGAAAGCAGCGGGTCTGAGGACAGGACCCAATCCTTGTTGCGCAATTTCTCCCTGCAGGGTATTTCCCCACGTCTCTTCACTACACCTTGAAGTCAAGCTGACTGAAGCAGACTGGCCCACAGGATAAACAACAGTCATCTTGGGTGACTGAACACAGGTATCTTTTGTATCAAAATATATCTTTATGTGAACTTACAAGAGTCTTTAAATTCATGCCCTGGGACTCTATTTTTTGTTTTGAGAGGCTACCAGTTCTGCAAATTAGGCCACAGAGTTTCTACTAATACCTTAATTTTGCATTAGTCATATACACCTATGTGCAATTTGAAATTTGGACATTTCCTCTAAATGACAAAAAGCATCAAGGCTTATAAAATTAAGTTTTTAAACACAGTGAAGATTTCTGGGTATAAAAATACACATTCCATTTTCTTAATCTGTCACTACTGAAGCTCTCTGCTCCTTAAAAATTTTTGTCCTAAAAAGAATCCTTTCTGCATTAAAATATTTCAAAACATCTCCATTCTTCTTAGCAAAAAATATCTAATTCGTCAAAAAAATCCACTTCATCATGTTCTGTGAAGAATTAAGAGTTCAACTTTGCATAGATAAGCATGCTCCTATAAAAACAGTTGAGCCCTTCTCCACCAGAAAACACCTGTCTCACAAAATAGCACATCTGGTCAAGAAAAAGAGCACGGATCCCACTCTCTCAACACACTGAGGCAAACATAACAAACACCACAGGCTTCAGTGGACTTCAACTGGTGCAGATTGGAGGGCGTGTTATAATTATATATTTCTCTGCCTTTTCATACTCTGCTATTGTTATCTTCATTGAGCAATGGTGAGTATTTTTGAGGAAATGGAAGACACTTGCCTTCAGGGAAAACATTTTCCTGCTGGCCTTGCTGACTTAAGCTCAAAGGTATTGAAATGAACAGTGCTGACTCAGAACCGTGCATCAACAATGGATTTTCTCGGGATCTTCCTATGAAGAAAACATGACTCTTCTGCACTAGTCAAATGCTTTCTAGCAGTCAAGAAGCATCAACATTTACTAATGATTTTTTCATTTAAATTTGCGGGAAGTTTGCTTCGTGCCATTTGTTTTTACTTTCCTGTCCCCTGCTGGTTTTTTGGAAGGAACATAATTGTTACCGTTGCCGTTTGTCTTTGGATTTGTACTCGCGTATGTTTTCAAGCCTTTGATGGGAGCAGTTGAACCATGAAATACCGGGGTTTGCTTAGGGGGTCTGATATTGCCAACACTTTGAATTTTAGAACTGTTCTCGGAGGGCTGCATATTGAGAAGCTGCTGCTTTGCAACTGGTTTTTTTTTCAGTTCACTCCTTACTTCACCAGACTGTCTGTGAGAAGACGCTGCACATCCCGTTCTCTCAGGAAGTTTCAAACGACCTGGATGAGAATATAACCGGCGACTTTCTTCACAGTATGAATCTCCCCTGTGACCTGAATAGCTTCTGGACAGCTTTGCAACACTTTCCTGAGGAACCACTTGCTTGTTCGGCAAAGGGCTGAGCAACGCTTTGCCTTTGCCAGGGCTTTTTAGGGTACGGATGGAGCCCGGAGCAGTCTGTGGCCTGGTTTTGGCTGCCTTTCCTTTCTCATTCTGCACGGTCTGCATTTGCAGCCATTCCAGCTGCAGAAGGCGATCGATGTATTTTTCAAGAAATCCTGTTGGCTTTGGTCTAAATTCCGTTCTACCCTCTACATTGACAAAGATGGACAGTTGCTTCAAGTCCCAGGAGTTGAAAGGGGGTGGGAGGAAGTCTGGGTAGTAATATTCTGATTCTTTAAAACCCGTATCGGGGACATGTTCCAAATAAACTGGATCAATTTCTTCAGCTCGGAGAATGAGTTCTGGAGGTGTGCGGGGAGATGGGGGCATAGGAATCCTTTCTGAATCAGAGAGATCACTGGCACTATCATCTTCAGCATCTTCTTTAATAATTTGTACTGATTCAAAGTCAAGAAACATTTCATCTACAGATGCTTCTTGCCATTTAGAAGAGCATGGACCAGCTTCAACAACATGTTCTTCATGATTTTTTCCCAACTGCTCTTTTTTACTGCAGTAAAAACGTTGCACTGGGACATCTTTGACCCTACAGAAGCTACCTTGTGTGCTGCCCTTTATGCCAGGAGGGATCTTGTGCAGAAAAGATTCGTTTTGCCTTCTTTCTGGGAGACTCCTCTTTGGTTCTTGCACTCTGTGCAGTGATGCGCAAACACTTGTGATCCTAAACAAAAGGAAAGATCATACCCTGTTAGAATGATTATGTCTTTGGAACATCAGTTTACAAAGGTCTTGCTACCCTTTCTAAGACACGGATCTATATGAATGAAGCTAAAATTGGCATGGAAGCTTGTTAATGAGGTAAAAGTAATATGTGCTGTAAGAGATAACACTGCCTACTGCTGATCTTTTGGTTTATTTTATTCTGATTTTGCCTGAGAACACTCTAAGGCAGGTTTCCGCATTGATAAATTAAATTTGTTGTCCTCATAAATGCTGAATTCGGGGGCAAGTGAAGTCAAAGGCAAAACACAGAACCCATGGCTTCTTCACAAGCCATTTATATACCCGTTTGAAATGACTACAAATTAAACAGAGAATCTTAACATAAAACTACCTTTTTGACTGAGTATTGTCATCTAGCTGGTTTCTTCCCCTCTTAGAAGTAGTTGTTTGGTTACCATCTTGAGTGTCATGGGAAATCTAAAAAGATATGAAAGTATGGGACACTATTAAGAAGCTGACATTAACTAAGTACCCTTCTTCTGTAAACAAACAAACAGAAAGAATGATTTACCTTTTCAGTGGCACTTGATCCATTTTTGCCTAATCTTCCAGGAGAAGGTTTCACATGAGAAATAGGTTTATTTAGTCCTTTGGTGCTTGCATGGCTTTTTCCATTACTGTAAGAAGCAAGGATTAAACAGAAAGTCACATGTAAATAGCATCATATACAATCATCAGAACAGAAATACAATATTTAAAGCGCAATTCAATTTCAGAAAGAAAGCTGATTACAATTATTCCTAAAGTTCATCAGAACTATGCCACAGTCACTTTTTATTTTTTATACTACTAATGCACTACTATATTTTTTAATACTGCTAATGCAAAAGTGAATAATTCAATCAGATTATAGAACTTAGTCCTTATATAGAGTCCTCTGTCAGAGAATCCCAAAGTTACTTTGGCGATAATAAACAATAAATATTAGAGACTACGTATTTAGCTGCTAAGTTCCATAGCACCCAGTACATGGTCCTACTGCAATTTAACAAAATTAATTACAATGCACGATATGAGAGCCACCGTAAGCCAAATCTTGCTTGCCTTTCTCATTTCCATACTCTCAACAAAATTTAAAGGATTATTCCTATGAAGTTAAGAAGTGGAAGTGAGCAAGGAGCATGTAGTCCATTCTGATATTAATACAAATTATTTCACAATAAAGGCACAAACAAAATTCACCATTTTATGTTAAAATGTAGTTGTGGAAATATTAGTAGGAGAAAAACCCATAGGCAAGCAAAAGGAATCGCATTACTGATCTGGGCATCTTAAAACTAAATTTGTCAATTAAATCATGTATATTTCTGTGTAAGCACAAGGAATCATTAAACCAGAGCACTCAGAAAACTGTTTGTTCTACAAATAATACATATTACTAAGTTTTAAAAGGAAAGCCTTAAAATGTCATTTTAGAACAGGAATAAGCAAACTGTGCCCTCCCGGACTAACGTAGTTTGACTGCAGTTCAGTTAATTTGTCAGGCTGTACATCTTGTTCACAGGTTTTATGTCAACATAGAGAGATTCTGCTTTAAAAAACATGATTACACCAATTCAGGAGCTTATAAAAGAATCAAAGTAAGTCTTATGCCTCCAGGCTCAATGCAGTCACCTCTGTCATTTTGTCACCTGCATGATCGCACTGCACAATCACTTTTCCTGTGGATCAGAGGAGAGGGTGACAATCTGAACAGCACAGCCTTGCCTTTATTAACTGATCCACAGTATTTAGAGATTCCTGTTACTAGAAAGAGAGTAAATAATTTCCTTACTTTACCATTCCTTTGTGGTTTTCATTGATTTGGCTTTCTTTTCTCTGTGTCTCTCTGTGCAGCAATAAGGGATATTCTTGAATGCCTGGTCCCATTATTACTTCTTTTAAAGGGTGTCTGCACCTTTATTTTTACATAATCTTCAAATGTCTCCAGTCTTTTGGGTTCGTAAGACGCAGCGTATCAAATGCAGACATCACCACGTCCTAGAGATGCAGCAAAACAAACACCATGCGATTCCTCCCAACGTGATTTACTATTAAAACAGTAAGACAAACACAAGCAGCTCCCAAAAGGTAGGAGAAAATATCGTCCCTCCCCCAGCGCTCGATAAATGGGAACCAGTATAATTCGCCTTACTCTTGCTGATCCATGTGGTGCTGCCGTCACCCCGGGAGAGCTGAGCAGCAGGGGCAGCTGAGCCTCCCTCCCAGGGCACAGGTTGGGTCCCAAAGCTGGAAGAGGCATCCAGGGGAGAGAGGCACA